>NC_088713.1:7446788-7747288 GCF_963576615.1 Watersipora subatra
CCTGGCTGGATCGAGAAAACTCAACCTGTCTATTTCATTCATTGAATTATTTTATTGTTAGGATATGCAGCTAGCCGTGTCACTATGCCAGGACTTAGATGTATCTGATGATGACGAGGACGACGATGACTCTGACGGAAGTCTTTGTGGGGAATAAAATGCCATGATTTACATTTGAAGACCTCAACGGAAGAATGATCAATGTCACAATTGCTCAAAATTGAGATATAGCCATTTTAAAGTTTACAAACTTTTTTTAGAAAGAATTACAACTTATATCATAGAAACTTTTTAGCTATTGGTTAATAAGGATGTTACCTGGAAATGTGATCAACAAAGAGGCGGTAGACATAGTTTGGGGTGGCACAACTTTGTGGCCAGAACTATTAAGAGAACATAAATCTAGAATTTTGAAAAAATGTGACATTGATCGTTCTTCCATTGAGGTCTTCATGTATGCTGATCTAC
Source organism: Watersipora subatra (assembly GCF_963576615.1). Taxonomy (NCBI): domain Eukaryota; kingdom Metazoa; phylum Bryozoa; class Gymnolaemata; order Cheilostomatida; family Watersiporidae; genus Watersipora; species Watersipora subatra. The sequence continues at coordinate 7,447,257 of NC_088713.1, forward strand.
TTTCTGTATTACTTTCCATGCTGATCCTCACAAAACAATATTATAACAAAGTATATTAATTTATTTTTCAACAATAAAAGAAATCTTTTGTACAACCTTCAGTATATGTTATGTGGTCAGCCAGAATAAATTGGACAACCTCTCTCAGGCGAGTCTAGGCCATGCGACAATAGGTGAGAATGTCATAACAAGCTAGTCAGGAACCTAGTTTTAACTGATTTGATACTTTTGGATATAGGTGAGAATGACAAAAAATGCATTGCAATGAGCCTCCTGTATCCATTATATAAAATATTCTACTATGACAGGCAACACAAGGTGGAGATAAATCCTAAATATCTTTTACTGTTTACATAAGAACTAAGGCAATTGTAGCAATATTGAAGTAATATTCAGTGTTAACATGGCTCAGCAGTATAAATACCAAGTTTTTATACACGTGGCCTAAAAATAGTAAAAATTCATTCTCACAAAACTGTTCAGGGCAACATGAGTAAATAAAATAATAGGTTTCCACAAGTATTGTGATTTGTATGGAGAAGCAAGTCCGGCACCTAATTTTAACCATTTCGATATCTCAGGATACAGGTGAAAATGACTAAAATACATTTCAATAAGCCTCCTGTATCTGCTGAGTCGAATTATTAAAATATTCAACTATGACAGGCAACACAAGGTGGAGATAAATCATAAATATATTTTACTGTCTACATAAGAACTAAGGCAATTGTAGCAATATTGAAGTAATATTCAGTATTAACATGGCTCAGCAGTATAAATACCAAGTTTTTAGACATGTGGGACAAGAATTGTAGAAATTCGTTATTAATAGATAAATAATTATTATCTATCTACTTTGGAGTTGTCTATCCATACCTATAAGTGTCCGCACCAGTGAGACAGCCATGACACCTTCAGCCATCACTGCCTTTCCAAAAAAGGCAGTGATTTACAAAACTGTTCTGGACCACATCAGTGCACATCCTAAGGCTTCAAAAACTTTATGATGATTTGTATGGACTAAGCAGGATAGCAAGTTGCATAAATCAACCTGTTTGGACAACAGGTTAGAATTGTGTTAGAATGTTGTGGTTATGTGTAGGGGGTCTCTGTGATCACTTTTATTGAACATAATTATAAGATTCAAGGATCACAGCAAAGCTGTGTAGGGAACTCCACTCAAGAGTGAGCAAGATTCCGTTCTATTCTATTTCTTCTTCCCATTGTTACCCATCCTCAAATAGAATAATGCAAGCTGGGTAGTTTGATCTGATGAATTGATTATTGCAACAAAGTGTGATTTTCTGTTGATTATTATTTGTTATATTATATTACTATTATATTACATATTTTTATACTATACAACTTTGTGGTAAAAAAAGTAAAGAAAGTCTGTGTATGTGGATGGTTGCTGGTGGCAGATAGGAGTTGCTGTTCATGTTGACTGGACATGTTCTTGCAAAAGAAGGAAAAACTGTAAAGAAATGCTGTCTGAAGTGACAAAACAAGATGTGCATTAGTTACCCAGTAAAACACATGGCTATATGATGATTCAGCTGGAGAGGCGATACGTTTTTCGGCTAATGTCCTTGCAACTAACTTGTATGATATGAATGCATATATGTATGTATGATATGAATGCATTGCGTGACAAAAATCAGGCGACCTATAGCCATAAATGACCTATAGCGCATTTAACTCCATGATTGTGGCGATCTTTATCAATGATTAGGTAAACAATAAGACTTTCTGCAAAGCACTTTTTGCTTGTGTAGCTGGCTAAACTCACCTTATAGTTTAGCAGTGCCAAAGTTTGTTTAAGATTTCCACAGGGCTCCCAGGTGTTACTTCTGCAACGAAATAAAGTTGAGATGATTATTAATCTGATCAGCTTGTGGGTTTTAAGATGCTACATGGTTTCGCTCTTAACATAAGGTCATTGTGCTTTGTTGCAGCAATGACCAAATGAATAAATGGCAACTCAATACAGCATCAATTCTTCTATTGTTGATGATCCTGATTTGTGTACACTCTGCTAAATTGTTATATCCTTCGTATTGACTGGCTGAAGCTGAGTCATGAGTAAAAGCATGGATTCTAGTCATGAATCAGCCCGTGAATACTGGCCCCTAATAGACATTCGGCTGACGCAACTTACCGTGATGAATAATGTTTCCGCTTCACCAGGTACAATGTTCTACCATTCTTGTCCTGAAAAAAGATTCAGAAAAAAATTATGAGAATCGAAAAGTGAAAGAGAGAGGATGGGAGAGGCAGAAAACCTATGTCAAACATTCTGTAACACGTGGTAGTGAATGTAGTCCACGCATGACCAGAGGTTGAAACTTTTTGAACCCAAAATATCAATTTGCATTCCAAATATGTCTCAAGTTGTCTTTTCTCGACAGTAACATCACCCATTGCTGACACAAAAAATTGATCAAATTTGCACCTATCTAAAAAAAACAGTGCCATAAGATATTGAAGGTCATTTAAGAACATAGATTACCGAATACACCATTTCAGGTATTTGTAATGATCATACCCAGTTAATTAACCAATTTACTCCTTTTAGGCAATTTTTTGCCAAAGGATGTTTATTGGCATGAGAAGACAACAAATTACCATGATTTGGACCTTGGTATACTTCAATGTGTACTCTAAAACACTGGAAAAGTGCCTTTGATTGTTCATCAACTTACCAACTTTTCACTCAATATCTCTTCTGCATCTGAGTCAGAATTGTTTGGGTCTATATATTCTGCTGGAGTAGTATTTCCTATACAACAAAGAAAAACCATATCTTTAATGAAAAAAGACGCAATGATTGAGCTGCTAGCAACCAGTGCATACCATAGCATGTTAGCGCAACAAGTAATTTGTACAGCGAAAAGCCTATCTTGAATCACACCTGAAATCAACCATGGTTACCTGAAGAAAGCAAATTATTTGATCATTGACTGCCACCCTGTGAGCTGTTGGCATGTCATGATTATGACAAAGCTGCTAGTGAGTGAGGCAAACGCAAGCTGTGTTGTGGTTATTTGGCTGTCAATTAATGTACAAACATGTCAGATTATGACATGTTAAACAAAATGGTAACAAAATCACGACACCAGGTTGTTATAACCAATAGTATTGCAGGGTTGTTTTGTGAAATCCACTATAGGCAAAAAAAGACACCACCCATGGGCAGCAAAAGCTCTTTTTATTCTTTTCTTTCCTTCCCCTCCCACCTCTCCTTGCAAGAAGAATGGCGAGGGAAGGAAAGAAGAGAATAACAAGAGTTTTTGCTGCCTATGCACCACACAGGAGAAAAAATTTACCTGCATAGCAGCCATCCTTCCTAAGAGAAAATCAAATAGTAAAATAGTCAACTTCATCATGGTCATAGCGCATTACTGGACAAATCATAAGAGATTCAACACAACGACAATGAAAAATTAAACAGCATTTTCTACTTACTGGAGCGCTGCTTATTCAGACTTTTTCTCTGCTTGCTCTAGAAAATAACAGTACTAAGGTCAATGGCATTCAGAAATTACATGTACTTTACATTTAAGCAAAGGTCAATTGCAAAGTAAATATCTCGTGGCGTAGACAAACATATCAACAATGAAATTGCTTGACTGAGGTTCAACAAAATTAGACAGTGAGGAATGAGCTATGGCTTTACTTACTATGTGTGCCTGTGTGTGCCATGCTTTGTCAGCACACCCTTTCTACAACAAACGATATTGAACATTTCATTGCTGGGTCTGTATTAGTTTTTCTGAACTGTTTGTCTATCTTGTATGTCTTAATTTGTATGAAGAAAGATGACCAAACAATGGGAAGCAAATCATATGCGTTGTTTCTCTAATGATCTCACATTATTTAAAATTTTAGTTTCTTTTGGGACAAAATATTATGAATACTATACTTACAGTCTTTGTAGGTGTTGGTGTGGTTGAGGAAGAAGTAGTAGTAGTAGCTGATCTGGGAGCAGAGGTAGAAGATAATGTGGGAGCAGATGTAGAAGCTAATATGGGAGCAGATATAGAAGTTAATGTGGGAGCAGATGTAGATGTTAATGTGGGAGCAGATGTAGAAGGTAATATGGGAGCAGATGTAGAAGGGAATGTGGGAGCAGATGTAGAAGGTAATGTGGGAGCAGATGTAGAAGTTAATGTGGGAGCAGATGCAGGTAATATGGGAGCAGATGTAGAATATAATGTGGGAGCAGATGTAGAAGCTAATATGGGAGCAGATGTAGAAGGTAATATGGGAGCAGATGTAGAAGTTAATGTGGGAGCAGATGTAGAAGATGATATAGGAGCAGATGTAGAGTAGCAAATGTGTAAGTTAATGTAGTAGCTGATGTGGAAGCAGATGTGGGGTTATAAGGTTCATAGGTCCTTTGCACATAGTCTTCTGCAACAAAACAATCAGATAGGGGAGTAGGATGTAATATAAAACAGGCAATTAAATTATGTTCTGCTGTACATTGAAAAGACCAAGGGAACTTACTACATCTTGTCCTATCATTAAATGCTTCTTTGATGACTGACACAATTTCAGTCTGGTGGCATCCTTCCTCGATAATAGTAGACAAGGTACCTTTGCCTGAAGGTTTGAATACCAGGCATAAAACAAATAAACCTGCACCGTGGGCGTGGGTAGCCTGTAAAAATGAACATAAACAATATTATAAGAGTGTACGATACATTCGTTCATACCATGAATTACAACAACAACATGAAAAGCAATTCTTCTGCTAGCTGACAATATACCATTGCACTAGACGTGAGCTGGTTCAGATTTGTTGAGCTTGGAGAATTTGCACTAGTTTCTCAGTTATTTGGATGCTAGGTATTCCTAAAATAACTCTTTTGCGCGGGTTGTTGTCTTATTCATTTCATCTACTAAGGAAAGCTGTCATATACTCAGTTGGGCTTGTGCAACTATTACTGGCATGTTAAGCTTCAGGGGACCAATCAATCAGTGTTGTAGTCACCGCCATCACAAGTCTTCAAAACCAATATTACAACTGATTTTTCACATTAACCAAGTTTGTATCTGAATCTAACTATACTTTGATATCTGCATATTTTCTGACATTTTCAATGAAAACAAAACCTGAATTGCAGCCACAAAAGTAAGTTGTCTTAAAATTGAGCCTTAGCGTATTTAAAACTTTCTATTTACACAATTTGGCATGTCGGTCTTATAACTTGACGTAAAGCAAAATATATTTTACTACACTCACAGCACGCTCCAGTGCATCCACATAGTCTTTTGTGGTCTTCTTCCCAGCCCAGCCCAGCCCTCCTCCCGCCTTTTCTTAATTGTAGACATCCTTGTCTGTGCCTTCAAATCACGGAAGATGATAGACGTGAAAACAATAAATGCGTACAGATAAAACTATCGAATACAGAGTAAAACTTTGACATTTTGACTTTGATGGATAACCTGGCACTACAAAGCATGCTAAACCAACATCGCATTTCCACATGGAGTGGAGTTCTGATGATCTAAAGCTGTTATTGAGAACAGTGAGATTTAGGCAAAACAAGAAAAGAGTTCAATGCTAAAAGACCATGCAAAGCAATCACGACTAATATTATTAACACAGAAGCTTTTAAATGATGATTGTTTCAGACTTACGACATGCACTACACTTTGTGGCATTGATGGCATTAATGGCCCCACACTGGCACTTCATCTTGACAACTAAAAATAAATGCAAAAAGGAAAATTCAAGAACAGCTTACTTTTATTTTGATGTGACTGGGTGCTTTGCCTGTGAATCATAAGAAATTATTATAAATATTGCAGAATTAAAAGGGCAGCGAGCTCACTGTTTAAAAAAAATAGACAAACTTACCACATGCATTACATTTATTTTTAGATACATTTCCTGTGCTACCGCAAACGCTACAACTTCTTTCCATAATGCTGCAAGCTAAAACACAGACAAAAGAACATTAGACAATAAAATATGAGGTGGTGGTAGCGTGATACCAGTAAAATAAGTCATAACAAGGAGACGCCCCAACAGTCTGACCGTTTCCCGCATATAAAATGAGCTGTTAGATAAGTTCATAAAACAAACAATAAAATGAAGACATATTGTAGAGACTTTATTGCTTATAAGCCATATACAGTGAAACTCGGATAACTCGCCCTTGGATAGTTCGAACACATGGTTAACTCGAACGGATTTGTTTGGTCCGTTCCCACGCAAAGATAAATTGCTTAAGATAACTCGACCTTAACTTCGTTAACTCAAACAGCTTTTTTGCCCAACAGCTACCGAGACGGTTGTTATCGCTTTACAATATCACTTTATTCCAAGCCATAGAGATAAACAACAACTTTTAGTAGTTCTTAGGCGCCATTATTACCACTACCGGCAAAATATTTTTGTTAACGACTTTTCTAAAGGTTTTCAAAAATCAAATTTTACCAAACATCCGCTTGGGAATAGCCCTCCGCGAGCAAGGAGAAGCGAGGTAACCTTCAGATATACCTAAAGAAAAATCGGCAAAACTGGTTTTTGGTAAAATGCTCAAAAGAAAAATATGTCTTTTTTTTCTAAGAGTTTCAAACGTGATCAGGTTTTGCCTATTTTAATCTGAAAACGTCCTGGCAGTCACATCACCTAAAATAAACAAACGAATCTCAAGTAATAAAAGGAAAATATTTATACTTTCTGATAAAAATTGTTAAAACATTACATGGGAGGTCCCTTAACTTGAAACAAGCAATCACTGCTTTTGATTTATATATAGTTTGTATATGTACTGATAAATACAATAACACATGCACTTGTGACAGTGTTCTCATAACTTGAACGCTCTGATAACTCGAACACTTTCTCTCGGTCCCGTGAAGGTCGAGTTAGCCGAGTTTCACTGTATTAGATTTCTGTGCGTGATTCACTGGTGATTCATGATAATAACTTTTGTTTTCTTTGAATAAACTGAGCGCCGCTTCATATAGTACATGCCCAGCCTAGAAACCTGGTCTCCAGCCTCAAGATGAAGTCGAAAAGTTGTAATGTTAAATATGTACCAATTGACGTACCGTCTAAGCAAAGAAATCAACACTTGAGTCACTTGGATCACTCTCGTTGTAAAGTTAAGGTATGGCTAAGTTCAGAATTTTAGATTACCAGTACAGCCGTAGTAGGTAGTGATTATGAATTTTCAACTACGCATGACCTTCAGCAAAGATATTAAACACATACATGTATGTCCTGAATCGTTATTCAATGGTACAGCCACCTAGCCAAATCAGTTTATGGATAGGGTTATTTAAGCCTGCACCCAATCAATTCTCTTTATTTTGCTATACTTATGGGTACCTATGCTGGGTCTTTAGAAGGTGTGTAATTTCAGAAATGCATTACAACTGAATTGTGTTTGGATGGTTTTTAATCAACAGGGTTTGAAACCTTGGCTGTGTGTAAGACTAATGAGGTTGCTAGATAGTTTTCACGGCCTTAAACTCTGTAAATTGTGTTTGCTGTGAGCTGCCCTTTAACTGCTGCCCATGTACAAATTTAGCTATCGGCCTACTGTCAGCCTTTTACCGAAAATTGCCGATTTTGCTTCATGATATGTATACAATTATTTCTTCAACTTCAAACTTATCTAGAACACTTTTGTTATATATTTTATTTTGCTAACATGTTAATCAATAGTACTATGCAAAAAAATTCAATGTATCCACGATTTGTGCATTGCTAAATCTATGTGAAGCTACAATCGCTTCGAAGCTAAAACGATCCTCTAAAATGTTCCTTACTTTCACAAAACTATTACGTTCACCATCATCAGAGTCAATGATGCTATTTTAATTATTTGTGTCATGACGAAAAGCTGAATCTTAATTGGCTATGATGTCATCAACATAAGTAATTACCTGTTTTCTGGCTTGCGCGGTACTTAACAAAACTTACACAAAAATGTTCGTTTTTATGTTGGAAATTCACAAACAAAAAATTAAAACTACTTCGTTATTTGAGGCTAATTGTATGGATAAATCTTCGGACAACACTGTCAATACTATAAAGGTTAATACAATAAAAAAATATTTTAAATGTAACAAATATAACAAATGGTACAGCACAGTTCGGACATTTTCTCATTCTGCTTCTCATGACACGACCAAACTGCACAAGTTCTTTTAGCGTCTCAATAAGCCAAAATCTATGGTGCTTAGTAGTCTAGTTATCTAGCGTAGCGTTATGTTCAAGTTATTAGCGCTAAAGAATTGTCCAACGAAAGACTAGTAAATTATATCTCCGGAAAAAGTGTGGTGTCCGAGTACAAAAGAGCACCTAACAAAAAATTTACGGGTCAGCTTAGATGGACACGCCCACCACTCTATCGACTAATATAGTCGTGCAGGTGAAGAATGCACAGCAGTATTATAAGCAGGTTGTATTGTCGACGATATCAGTCGTATACACGTAGCCTTTCACCACGACCACATACGCCGACCCGCGCCCACAACTCTATCGACTAGTATAGTCGTACAGGCGAGGGATGTACTGTTTAAATTCCTACGTTTTATTCATTAAAATCTAGCAATTGCCTACTGTTCTTATCAAACTTGTACCTACATTGATTATTTACTTAACAATTTATCAATCATATCTTGTCTCGGAATACACACTTTCTGTTGTAGTGTAGTTCACAGTAAGTTTTTTAGTTTTCATTTTTGTAATTTGTTAGAACCTTGCAACTCTAAGATGATAAGTATGAGCATGAAACGTGACCCCAAAACTACCTTCGTATTAGACTCAAATCCATGACCAATTTAATTTCTTTCCTATTTTAATACAGCCCATACACAAGTCTATAACACTGTACTCCAATGTTTACGTAGTGACTAACTGCACTAATACCTGAGAGATCATTGTTGTATATGCGTTCTGATAGATTGAGGCTTACTACGTTATCAGTAGTATTCGCACTTGGATAATCACTGCATAGGTAGTATATCGTGAGGTCATACTAACGATTCCGTAATATTTTTACTACCAGTAGAGTAGTATTTCATGCAATATACACTGATCATACATGTATAAATATATATATCTACATGTAAATTAGAAAATTGAACAGTTAGTTATCTTTTTTTCAACTACTGACAGTTTCTTGCTAGTGCAATCATCAGGCTGTTGACTTCAACTGGCACAAGATGGTGACTTTTCAAACATCCCACTCTTTCACATGATTGGTGGATTTTTTCGTGCTCTGATTAACTTGTTACTAAAATTGTAAAGAAGATAACTCTTAAAGCGAGGACAGGATGAGGCAATTTCTGTTCTTTATTAAGTGTTGACATGTCAGGTTTTTTAATAATGTAATATTTTTTCAGAAATACATAAATTGCACTTTTTACCTAAGTTACTCTAAAATGTATCGTGTTTAAGAATACTCCAGTCAAGTTTGAAGTTAAGGTCTCGGTCTTTTAGTGCCCATATGTGTTTGCTCATTTCTGTAGCATTTCTTTTTGAGCCGTTATTTATACTGCTTTTATGGTTACGGTATTTTGTTTTAAAGTCGATTTCACAAAGTCTGACGTAGGTCTCAGAAGTGTCGCTGAGACCTACGTCAGCTTATAAATATTTTTATATATATATGTATATATATCATGTATATATATATATGTATATATTTTAACCCTTTTGCAGGTGGTGCGACATTAATTTCGTTTTGCGATATCGATCCTAGTGGGTGGTGCGACATTAATGTCGATATCATACGCACTACATATTAAGACTTACTACTGGTCTGTGTTTATTTTTCTATCAAATTAATTACTATTAAAGTAAAAAAACACATGTGAGGACTTGAATAACTACATTTTAGACATGTATCTTTTCATTTCAACTCGTTTTGGACGATCGTTATCAATATCGATATGTTTTTTTACTCAGTAAGATACTAAGCCTTTTTCTCCGAAATGATTTTTATGCTTTACGATCGCTGTCGATTCCTTTTCTTTGTGCCTTTTTTACTTAGTGGGATCCAAGCATTAATTTTTTGAGAACACCAAAAAACATTTTATAATCATGGCTTCATCTTCCCAACGACCTGCTAAATCAACTCGAAAGGCCCAGTTTGTTTTGGCAGATTCTATAGTTGATGACTCAGACAATGACTCAATTTTTTCTGATGTCAATCTAATGGACTTTGATAAAAGTGATGAGTCTAGTGATGATGTTGCTTCTGTTATCACTTATCACAATTAGACAATATGGACTATAGACCACAAATAGACTGTATGGACTATGGATATGTGCTATGGACTAAGTCTAAACAGTGGCTAATATGCATTACAAAGTGTGGTTCTACTTGTAAAATGCTTTATTTGTAACATAAATACAGAATATGTTTTATTCAACAATATAACATTATCACGACAACAATCAAATTTTTAAATTTTCTTAAAAGTTTACATGTGTAAGGGTGGTTTAAATAGCTCAAATAGTCACAAAGGGTGTAAAACTGTTTGTACAATGCCTTGTTATATGATAAAAACCTATCATGCAACCATAGTGTAGCAAAAAAATATCATTTCAATAAAATTTCAAAATTTTCATATTTTTGAAAAATTAATTCACCAAAGACGATCTGAAATAGGCTCAAAAACTCATCTGCAAAAGGGTTAATATATACATTTATATATATAAATATATATGCATGTTGATAAGATTGTAAACCACTTGTGTACATGAAGTTTCCAAGATGGCCAAAAACTATTTCCAAATTCGTGGAACTTCTTTGTTTGAATGGTTTTTAAGATTTGTCTTCTGAATTGCTTTTAGGAAAAATATTGGCCATTCAACTCTACGTTTTTTGTAATACTTTACATCTTGTTAGCCAAAATTCTAGTAAAAGCTGGTTATATCAATGCAGTTTTCTTACAGTTTTATTGCATCTGGTTTCAGCCATGGCAAAATCCGTCAAATCGTTGTATAAAATGTGTATTTAAACTAATTTCATGCATATGATTTATCGACCTTAAATTCAACACGTGAAAAATATATAGCATTATTTAGAATATTTGACAAGGACAAGATGAATATAATCCTACAATTAGGCATGTGGACCCAAACGCAGGTGATGAAGCACAAAGGAAGACAGTATCTGCCATAGATTTTCATGCTTTTTGGAAAATGATACAAAATGCAGGATTAAACCACTTACTCAGATGCAAATACCTGCTCCATCAGTTTCTGACAGACATGTACGCAAAAATTGAAAGTGAAAGATTGGCCTATATTAGACATAACCGAAGAAGACTTAGAACTGACAGTTGCATTCACCTAAGAGACGCTATGCTAAACGATGATGCACAGAACATCGGCCAATTAGTCATTCTTCTTTCTTCCTTTATTGAAAGCCCTCGATACATGCATGAGTATGTCCAAGATGCTATGACCTATGTCAGACAACATGGAAGGTCAGATCTATTTACGACATTAACGTGCAATCCAAAATGATTGAATATCAAACAATCTCTTCTAGATACACAAGCAGTTCATGACATACATAACATTGTAGCTAGAGCGTTTGGGCTAACAGTGAAACTACCGCTCAACTTGCTAACAAAAGGAAATTTTTTTGGTGATGCTCAATGTTTCCTTTATTCAGTTGAACACCTAAAACGAGATCTGCCTCATTGTCATCTTCTTCTATGGCTAGTAGAAAAAAAACGCTCATTTCAAGTCGACTCAATAATATCTGCTGAAATTCCAGATAAAAAGGAGGACCCAACTTTGTACATCATCGTTATCAAGCAAATGATACATGGACCATGTGGCAACCTCAATCATCTTTCTCCCTGCATGAAAGACTGAAAATGCACCAAACAATACCCACGAGCACTATTTCATGACAGCCTGACTGCTGATGATGGATATTCACAGTATAGAACCCGAATTCCAGGGATGGGAGGACATTTTTCAATAATTCAACGCGGTGGTACAGAAATATAAATTGACAACGGATGGATTGTGCTATACTGCCCTCTTCTATCGAAGATTTTCAACACCCATCTCAATGTGGAATATTGTCTTTCAGTTAAATCCATAAAATACATTTGCAAATATATTCACAAAGGTTTGGGAATGTATTTGCAAATGTATTTGCAAAGTCAGAAGCTTAGAAAATAACAGGGATAACGTTACTACTTTTCAAACTGGTAGATATATTTCTAGCAATGAGGCTGTTTGGAAGATTTTAGGTTCGCCAGTTTAGCAGATACATCCAGCGAGTATACTTCAATGAGGAGAACATCGAACAACGTTCACAGGAACCACCAAGGTCTACTTTAACAGAATTTTTAAAGCATGCAAAAACGATGAAATTGCTCAAACTTTACTATATCATCAAATGCCTACTTACTACACATGGACAGCACAGAAAAAGTGGCAATCTAGAAAACAAGGAAAAGTGGTTGAAAACTGGCCTCACATATACGTGCATCAGATGCGCTGGGAAGAGTACATACCGTTCATCAAACTAACATTAAATGTTTTCATTTGCGCATTTTACAAACACAAAGTTACGGGACCTACTTCGTTTCAACAGCTTTGAACTGTTGATGGAATCGTTTGCTCAACATTTAAGGAGGCATGTCTCAAATGAGGATTACTAAAAGATGACAGATAGCGGGACAACACTCTTCGGTAGGCTTCAGTTTTAGATTCACCTTCTCGGTTGCTTAATCTGTTTGCTGTTTTTATTATTAGCTGCAATTTGTCTGACCCTGAACAATTATGGCTAGACCATAGAGAAAGCATGAGTGATGATGTACGCAGACAATTGAATCAACTTCAACCACAGATCTCTTTAGATTTTGCAGCCGAAATTTTCAACAAAGCTTTGATTTTGTTAGAAGTCAAAGTCATTAACACTTCCGGTAAAAGAACCAGAGCAACTCGGATTCACATCACCATGCAAAGATTTAGACCTGCTTCCACAGACAGAATTGCTACGAGAAACCAACTATGATATGACAAACTTAGATAGATTTGTTGTCAGCACACAACCAAACCTTAAATTTGATCAGAATTGAGATTATTAAAAAAATTAAAAGCTGTGGATGATGAGTGTGAAGCGATCGTTTTCTTGGACCCTCCCGGTGCAGCTGGTAGAACTTTCTCACTCAATCTTTTGCTTGGTAAAATCAAATCTAACCGAAAAGTCACGCTGGTAGGCGCATGTTCAGGTATAGCCGCTACATTGCTAGAAGGTGAAAGAACGTCTCATTCTATGTTTAAACTGCCATTAGATATAGGACACCTGGAGACTCCTATTTGCAACATCCGTAAAGGTGCTGGATTGGCTCAATTGTTACCGAACACAAAATTACTTGTTTGGGATGAATGCACAATGGCGCATAAAGCAACATTGGAAGCTTTGGATGGCACACTTAAAAACCTTTATAACAGTGACAAAGTTATGGGTGGAGTATGTGTACTTCTTGCTGACGATTTTCGTCAAACCCTACCCGGTCTTACCTTAAGGAACTCCAGCTGATGAACTCAAAGCTTGCTTAAAGGATTCTTATATGTGGCACTGTGTAGAAGTTTGTAAACTAACGACAAATATGAGAGTGCATCTGGGAGGGGATGACGCATTGGGGGAGTTTTTTGCAGAACTTTTAAATATCGGTGAAGGAAAGCTACCAGTTAACAATGGGCTAATCTTTCTTCCTGATAATTGCGAATTTATTGTAGACACAGAAGACAATTTACTACAAAAGGTGTACCCAAATATTCACAAAAACTATTTTCAGCACCAGTGGCTGAAAGAAAGGGTAGTTGTGGCACCTAAAAATGGCACTGTTGACCGCATCAATCAACTATTTCTCGAAAAAGATTTGGGACTACGACTTCATTCCTCAGCATAGGCTGTGCTGTTGAAGAGAATGACTCTGTCAATTATTCTACAGAATTCTTGAACTCTTTACAGCCTGCCAGTATGCCTCCTCATAATCTTCAAATATGCGTTGGTGCCCCAGTCATGCTTCTTCAAAATTTGGATTCACCTAGACTTTGTAATGGAACAAGATCGATCATCGAAAATCTATCTCGCTTATTTCTTATTTCTGCTACTGCGCTTACCGGAGCTGCGATGGGTGAAAAAGTTTTTATCCCTGGAATACCATTAATTCCGACAAATTTGCCGTTTCAATTTATTCGTATTCAGTTTTTGTTAGACTGTCATTTGCTTTGACTATCAAGAAATCCCAAGGTCAAACACTAAAAACTGCTGGCATTCTACTCCTAACACCTTGCTTTTCTCATGGACAGTTGTATGTTGCGCTATTCTGAACAGGCAGTAAAAATGGCCTATACATTTTCTTGCCCATCGGTCAGACAAAGAACATTCTTTACCCTCATGCGCTTCAAAAATACACTAGCAGTATGCTCTGCAAATTTTCAAGGATATCTTCCTCAGCAACAGTAATTTTCATTGTTATATTCATGATACTTTGGTTTTTCATTTTGTATTCACATTTCTATCAATTCATATTTTTTCCAATCATTGTGGTAGAATGGACTACATTTGACCATCGCTTGCTAATTATTTCACATTTAAACACCTTCACTGAGGTCTTAATTTTGCTGTAAATTTTTTGGATTGGCACAAACTGCCTTGCTCATGAAATGTTTTGGAGAACTTATATTTCTACTGTCATGTAATAAACTTCAACAATAACATTCTCGAGATATTAATCATTGTATACATGTTCGGTGGTTTATATGCCTACTATGGAACCCGCCACTTTACAAAAATGGGTAATGCGCCAATTGTCTACCTCTTGGATGGTGTGGAAATGACATGTCCACAAATATTACAAAACTTTTATTTCATTCATAGTTTTTACTTTAATTTTTTGAGTTTAAATAATTTCTTTGATCATTTCTATTTAAAGAATTTATCTTTGTTTGTATGAATATTTTAAAAATGTTTAATTGTTTTTTTTTAACTTTTTGTTTCAACATATTTTAACTCTAATTTTATTGCTTAACTGTTTGCAAACACTTTTTTATTATAACGGATAGAAAAACAAATAAAACAAAGTCAAGTAGTACAGCTAGTCTATATATACATATATATATATATATATATATATATATACGAAGAGTTAGCAAGGCGAAGAGTTAGCAAGGCCATACCTAAGAAGCTGTTAGAGGACTTTAACTTGCCACTGGAGTCGATCTCAACTGGATCAATCAGTGAGACTAATCCCTTAATCTACAGTACAGCAACCGTCATCTTGAAGGAGATGGATATTAAGCCACTGCCAACAAGGCTTCAAGTCATTCCATCCTGGCAGCTGAGGCTACAAAATAAGATCAAGGACTTGCGCAAGAAAGTTAGTAGGCTCAGTGAGAGATTTAACCATAGTTTGGAGCATCCAAAAAGGGAAGCCACAATAGAAGCTCTAGAATCTGCCAAACAGCAGCTAGTAGCACTCTCGGCACGACTGAAGCGGTACACCAAAGAGCGGGATAACAAGAGAATGAACTAACTGTTCATCAATAATCCATCTAGAGTGTATTCCCAGTTCAAAGGTGAACTGCAGAGGCTAATGTCTGAACCTCCCCGATCTAGCACTTCAAAGTTCTGGAAGGACATCTGGGAGAAAGAGACTACTCATAACACCACTGCAAATTGGCTGAAGAGGCTTAAAGAGAGCCATCAACACACTGTGGCTCAGCAAGGACTCACCATCAGCAAAGAGGACATCAAGTGCAGAGTGCAGCGTATGAAGAACTGGGCAGCACCTGGCCATGGCATGATTCAAGCCTTTTGGTTAAAGAAATGGACATCACTTCACACTAGAATGGCTAAGCAGATGGAATGCCTAATAGAACAAGGTGACCATCCAGAATGGCTGACCAAAGGACGAACTGTACTTCTGATAAAAGATCCAAAGCAAGGGCCGATTCCCAAAAACTATCGACCAATAACGTGCTTGCCCACCACTTGGACACTGCTCTCAGGAATAGTTGCAGACAAACTGGAAGAGCCCATGAGTCACTATATGACCAGTGCTCAGAAAGGAATTGGGCGCAACACTCGAGGAGCTAAACATCAGTTACTGGTGGATCGGACGGTCTGTCAAGACAGCAGGAGAAGGCAAACCAATCTTGCCATGGCTTGGATTGACTACAAAAAGGCCTCTGACTCAATTCCCCCATAGTTGGATACTTGAGTGCCTCAGTATGTACAATGTTCACCCTGCTCTTGTGGCATTCATCAAGATGTCAATGACCAAATGGAAGACGGAACTGGAGGCTAATGGCAAAAAGCTGGCGAGTGTAAAAATTAAGCGAGGCATCTATCAAGGTGACTCCTTTTCACCGCTGCTCTTCTGCATATGCCTAAACCCTCTCAGCAATATGCTGGAGGAGACTCAATATGGGTACCGGTTTAAGAGTGGCACCAAGATTAACCACCTCTTCTACATGGATGACATCAAACTGTATGCTAACAAAAAAAGGGACATTGATTCGCTAATACACCTCACTCAGGTATACAGCAAGGACATCGGAATGACCTTCGGTATTGAGAAATGTGGAAAGGTAATTCTCAAGAAAGGCCATTCTATGCTCACAGATGGCTTAAGAATGCTAAATGGTACCATCAAAGATATAGAAGAAGTGTACAAGTACTTAGGGATTATGCAAAGCAACGTTTACCACGAAGCCGAGGTACGTCACAAAGCCATTACCGAATACAAGAAACGTCTTCGGCAGGTCCTACGGAGCCAACTCAATGCCAAGAACCAAGTCATGGCAATAAATGCCTACGCAGTGCCAGTAATAAGATATCCAGCAGGCATAATAAAGTGGACTGAGGAAGCCATCAAAGAAACAGATATAGCAACTCATAAACTGCTGACCATGCATGGAGCACTTCACCCAAAATCTGATACTACTAGATTGTATCTTGATAGGAAAGCTGGCGGTAGGGGGCTCAAAAGTGTACATCAGACAGTGAAAGAGGAGGAGCAAAGCATCAAAGCATATGCAGCCTCCATGGCCATTTCAGATAAGTTGCTAGCTGAATTTCAATCGGCTGCTCTTACAACGGACCTACGCCCTGATGATGAGGAAATTGACTGGCACACAAAACCTCTTCATGGTGCTTACCACCAACAAATATCTAAGGTTGGCGATCTTCACCAGACATATATGTGGCTGAACAAAGGAAACCTAACGGCCAATACAGAGTCGCTAATCATGTCAGCCCAGGAGCAAGTGCTCCCAATAAGGCAACTCCAAACGAAAATCTATCACACTAGAGACGATCCTAGATGTAGATTGTGCAAAGATGCACCTGAGACCATCCAACACATCATCAGTGAATGCAAACGGCTAGCTGGAAACGCATACACTGAGCGGCATAATCATGTCGCAGATGTTGTGTATAGAAGTCTATGTGAGGAGTATGGCCTTAATAAACCACAACACTGGTGGGAAGCTCCCGGTAAGGTCAATGAAAATGACCGCGCTAAGATCCTCTGGGACTTCTACATTCGAACTGACAAGCATGCCCTAGCAAACCAACCAGATATAGTGGTGGTAGACAAGGAGAACAAGAAAGCAACCTTAATAGATATAGCAGTACCCAATGACTACAATATAGCCAGCAAAGAAAAAGAAAAGGTAGAGAAATATCTCCCTTTTGGAGAAGAGATTGAAAAATTCTGGAATGTAAGAACAACTGTAATCCCAGTAGTCATTGGGGCACTGGGCGCAATAACACCGGCGCATGAAATGTGGCTAGCCCAGATACCAACAACAATCAACTCAGGTGAGTTGCAGAAAAGTGCGCTATTGGGAACGGCTAATATCTTGAGGCGAGGGCTCAAACTCCCAGGTCTCTGGTAGGAGACCCGAGTTAGAGCAGAATTTACCACCCATACGGAGTATCCGGGGTGAGGAAACAATTTTTATATATGTATATATATTAGGCCACTGCCAACAAGGCTTCAAGTCATTCCATCCTTGCAGCTGAGGCTACAAAATAAGATCAAGGACTTGTGCAAGAAAGTTAGTAGGCTCAGTGAGAGATTTAACCAGTTTGGAGCGTCCAAAAAGGGAAGCCACAATAGAAGCTCTAGAATCTGCCGAACAACATCTAGTAGCACTCTCGGCACGACTGAAGCGGTACACCAAAGAGTACCGCACAAGTAGTACAGCTAGTCTATATATATATATATATATATATATATAATTGTTTCCTCACCCCGGATACCCCGTATGGGTGGTAAATTCTGCTCTAACTCGGGTCTCCTACCAGAGACCTGGGAGTTTGAGCACTCGCCTCAAGATCTTAGCTGTTCCCAATAGCGCACTTTTCTGCAACTCACCTGTGTTGATTGTTGTTGGTATTTGGGCAAGCCACATTTTATGCGCCGGTGTTATTGCGCCCAGTGCCCCAATGACTATTGGGATTACAGTTGTTCTTACATTCCAGCATTTTTCAATTTCTTCTCCAAGAGGGAGATATTTCTCTACCTTTCCATTTTCTTTGCTGGCTATATTGTAGTCATTGGGTACTGCTATATCTATTATAGTAGCCCTCTTGTTCTCCTTTTCTACCACCACTATATCTGGTTGGTTTGCTAGGACATGCCTGTCAGTTTGGATGTAGAAGTCCCATAGGATCTTAGCGCGGTCATTTTCATTGACCTTACCAGGAGCTTCCCACCAGTGTTGTGGTTTATTAAGGCCATACTCATCACATAGACTTCTATACACAAGACCTGCGACATGATTATGCCGCTCAGTGTATGCGGTCCCTGCTAGCTGCTTGCATCCACTGATGATGTGTTGGATGGTCTCAGGTGCATCTTTGCACAGTCTGCATCTAGGATCGTCTCTAGTGTGATAGATTTTCGTTTGGAGGGCCCTTGTTGGGAGCACTTGCTCCTGGGCTGCCATGATTAGCGATTCTGCATTGGCCGTTAGGCTTCCTTTGTTCAGCCACATATATGTCTGATGAAGATTGCCAACTTTAGATATTTGTTGGTGGTAAGCATCATGAAGAGGTTTCGTGTGCCAGTCAATTTCCTCATCATCAGGGCGTAGGTCCGCTGTAAGAGCAGCCGATTGAAATTCAGCTAGCAACTTATCTGAGATGGCCATGGAGGCTGCATTTGCTTTGATGCTTTGCTCCTCCTCTTTCACTGTCTGATGTACACTTTTGAGCCCCTACCGCCATCTTTCCTATCAAGATACAATCTAGTAGTATCAGATTTTGGGTGAAGTGCTCCATGCATGGTCAGCAGTATACGAGTTGCTATATCTGTTTCTTTGATGGCTTCTTCAGTCCACTTTATTATGCCTGCTGGATATCATATTACTGGCAGTGCGTAGGTATTTATTGCCATGATTTGGTTCTTGGCATTGAGCTGGCTCCGTAAGACTTGCCGAAGGCGTTTCTTGTATTCGGTAATAGCTTTGTGACGTACCTCGGCTTCGTGGTTGATGTTGCTTTGCATAATCCCCAAGTACTTGTACCCTTCTTCTATATCTTTGATGGTACCATTTGGCATTCTTAGGCCATCTGTGAGCATGGAATGGCCTTTCTTAAAAATAAGCCTTCCACATTTCCCAATACCGAAGGCCATTCCGATGTCCTTGCTGTATACCTGAGTGAGGTGTATTAGCGAATCAATGTCCCTTTCTTTTTTTAGCGTACAGCTTGATGTCATCCATGTAGAAGAGGTGGTTTATCTTGGTACCACTCTTAAACTGGTACCCATATTGGGTCTTCTCCAATATAGTGCTTAGAGGGTTTAGGCATATGCAGAAAAGCAGCGGTGATAAAGAGTCACCTTGATAGATGCCTCGCATAATTTTTACACTCGCCAGCTTTTTGCCATTAGCCTCCAGTTCCGTCTTCCATTTGGTCATTGACATCTTGATGAATGCCACAAGAGCAGGGTGAACAATGTACATACTGAGGCACTCAAGTATCCAACTATGGGGAATTGAGTCATAGGCCTTTTTGTAGTCAATCCAAGCCATGGCAAGATTGGTTTGCCTTTTCCTGCTGTCTTGACAGACCGTCCGATCCACCAGTAACTGATGTTTGGCTCCTCGGGTGTTGCGCCCAATTCCTTTCTGAGCACTGGTCATATATAAATTTGTCAAAGTTGACCGAATGAAAAATGAAGAAGAATTCCTATGACGCATAAAAACTAGTTTGGCATACATTAGTGAGAAGCCTACAAAGGAAGAACAGCTGGCAGCTCTTCAAGAGCACCTCGAATATTTTGAAAAAACATCATTGCCCAAACAAATGTTGTAACTCGATGGAAAATAGTGCAATGAGTAAGGATGGAAATGTTACTCAGAAGTATTCGGCCACATTGATAGGTTGACCACTCTTAAGGTCTACTGAAAAATTTCAACTTGTGTTTTACAAACTTTCCCAATACTTGTAATGACCAAAAATATTATTTATATCCCAAAAGGTCTGCCTGTATATGCATTGGTGGGTAGACCATTTTTAAAGTCAGGCGACAGAAAATTTTCAAATTTTTTAAAACTAGACGTGATATGTTAGTGCATTTCGATTTTTACTTTATCATAATCAAACATTACGCCAGCAAGATACAACATTTCATTTCTAACAGCAGATTGTAGGTTGAATAACCAAAATAATGTAAAACCTCTAATTGAACGTCATGGCACTCTAAATTTCAATATTTATTCTATAGTGGTGGTCTATTAGAGGTGGCTTTTAAATAGAGGCAGGCAATCTATTTTTCAAATAGCTCATTAGAATTTTTTGAAGATAAGTTTAGCCCTGTTGCAGGGGAAGCAAATGTCACTGATATTTTGTTCTTTTCTTCTGGTAGAATGACATTAAATCTTTTGGATGCAATAAACCTGCCAAAATACATCTAACTTGTCAATGATTTCTTATTAAATATGCATCGAGAAACTGAGAAATATCTCCCCTAGTTGATATTGTATATAATGGGGGAATTATCCTGCTATGATATGAGAGTTGTCCTACTTTTCAATTTGTTAGCGCTTACAAGACTTATTTAATTCTAAGTTTGAAAACATAGTTTTGGTTTATATTTATATTTACTGATGTTGCACAATGGCTCAGTGCACTCATTGATATCTTCGCGACACTTTGCAGCCAAAACTAGCTTTTTATGTGCAATAGAAAAGTCCTGAGCATTGAACAGTTGCAAGATCAGATAACTGCGATTACGCTATCAATAATATGTTTTAAATCTAAAAATTTAGAAGTACTATAGTAATAATATATCAAATGCAACAAATATATATTCATGAGCTAATGACATAGACGAAACATACTTGCATGTATATTACATATTTAAGGAAAAATGATCATTGTTATAACAAAGTATTTGTTATAACAAAGCTCTAGAATCTGCCAAACAGCAGCTAGTAGTACTCTCGGCACAACTGAAGCGGTACACCAAAGAGCGGGATAACAAGAGAACGAACAAACTGTTCATCAATAATCTATCTAGATTGTATTCCCAGTTCAAAGGTGAACTGTAGAGGCTAATGTCTGAGCCTCCCAAATCTAGCACCTCAAAGTTCTGGAAGGACATCTAGGAAAAAGAGACTACTCATAAGACCACTGCAAATTGGCTGAAGAGGCTTAAAGAGAGCCATCAACACACTGTGGCTCAGCAATGACTCACCATCAGCAAAGAGGACATCAAGTGCAGAGTGCAGCGTATGAAGAACTGGGCAGCACCTGGCCATGACATGATTCAAGCCTTCTGGTTGAAGAAATTGACATCACTTCACACTAGAATGGCTAAGCAGATGGAATGCCTAATAGAACAAGGTGACCATCCAGAATGGCTGACCAAAGGACGAACTGTACTTCTGATTAAAGATCCAAAGCAAGGGCCGATTCCCAAAAACTATCGACCAATAACGTGCTTGCCCACCACTTGGAAACTGCTCTCAGGAATAGTTGCAGACAAACTGGAAGAGCACATGAGTCACTATATGTATATGATTGCCTACTGTAGCACATCGTAGAATATATGCGTTTCAGAAACTTGTAAGTCTTGATTGTTGCTTGTGCAACACGATATTTCTCTTATCAAAGTCCTGTCCTACAATAACAATTCCTGGTTCGTCTAATTTGGGTGCATTATATCTTCATTCATGTTCTCCAGCTGGCCGCCTATCTGTATGAATTACAATTTTCAAACTGTCATCTGTTAGATTTTCCATGGATGTTTTAAATTCCTGAACATAGTCGCTGTAGCGGTGAAAAAAAGTCTTGCAAATCATGGACAATGCTACGCCTGACACCAGAGACATTTTCACATCTTTGATTTACTTCGCCATCAGAAATGCCCATGAAGAAAGTTTGAAAAAACTTGTTGCTTTTTTTCAGCTAGCAGCTAATACATGATGTCAGCAGAATGGTACTTTTTGAGACCAATTTTTTCTCAGAATCGCTAGCAAAAAACTGGGCATCTTAGCAATGTGATTAATTGTTAAGATTGAGAGCAATAAAGCTATCAGATTCTGCCTAGTTTAGAAGTTAAATCAAAAGTTTGGTTTAGTTTAGACAGCTACAACGCAATATACTACAGTCAAACACATATAACTCATTCACGGATAGCTCGAACACATTATTAATTCAAACCAATTTTTTCGGTCAGCTCCCTCGCACTGATAAAAAGCTTTAGATAACTTCAACTTAGAATCATCAGCACCAAAAGTTTTTTGCCCAACGATTACTGAGGCGATGGTTATCACTTTAGAATATCGCTTTATTCTAATCCATAGAGATAGACATTAACTTTTAGTAGTTCTTAGGCGGCATTATTGCTACCATCAGCACAACATTTGTGTTACCGACTTTTTTAAAGGTTCGCAAAAAGTCAAATTTTACCAAACAACCGAATTGTGCAATGGCCCATCAAAAGTAATGGAAAGCGTGGAAACCTTTTAGATAAACTCAAAATTAAATTGGTAAAATTGATCTTGGTTAAAATGCTACGAAGGAAAATATATAATTTTACCAAGCAGTTTAGCCGCAATCCAGTGTTGATAATTTTAATTTAGAAACTCAGTAGTCACATCACCTAAAACAATAGCAAATCTCATGTCATAAAAAAGTATTTGTACTTTCTACTAAATATTTTAAACTTTACATGAGAGGCCATTTAACTTGCACCAAGCATTATATGGTTTTGATTTATATATATTTTGTATATGTACTTGTGTCTACTGATAAATACATGCACTTGTGACACTGCTCTGATAACTTGAATGCTCTGATAACGCGAACCCTTTTCCTCAGTCCAGTTAAGTTTGTGTTATCCATGTTTGACTGTTTTTTTAAAGCAATAAATTAAGCACGGGTCAAACCTAAAGCCAAGATTAATACAACTGATTACTGCTGGTATACCAATTATGGGATCAGTGAAGATGAGGCAGTTATTTCTCTAAACCTGGGACTGATAGGTACAGATATATTGTAGGTGTCAAACATCAGTTGATGTCTCTGCTTATAATTAGTTTAGTTTGGATAGGTTTTAGACTTTTACTTTAAATGTTAGCTTTTCACCTTAAATTGAAAAGGTGCCTCTTCAAGTGACTAAAGGTTGACCTTTGAGGACCTTTCATGATTAAGATAACTGAAGTTAAGATAAACAAACAACACATGAATGCTGAGGATAAACTATTAAACTCGGCATTCAATAAATACCCAACGGGAGCTCTATTAGCATGCTTGGTGCAAACAAACATGTATTTGTGTACTGAATATACTTGGTATTAGAAAAATGCAAATCGAACGTGTTAACGATTATAATTAATTTGAGAGAAAATTATAACAAATGTGCATTTAGGAATAATCGAATATACAATAATATCATAAAGAAACTGATAGAGGGGCCAAATAAGTGTCAGCTGATCAGTAAGTACCTTTATCTCAAGGTGAGGTTCACACCACAGTTCCATGCTTGAGAAAACATGTTTATAACCTAAAGGTGTAACAGACAGGCTGAGTTAACAGAAATACATTACAAGGTCTACTTAATTGTAAAGCTTATAGATTGCCAAAAGATATAATAATCTGATGTACCATTTGTGCTTA
Source organism: Watersipora subatra (assembly GCF_963576615.1). Classification (NCBI taxonomy): domain Eukaryota; kingdom Metazoa; phylum Bryozoa; class Gymnolaemata; order Cheilostomatida; family Watersiporidae; genus Watersipora; species Watersipora subatra. Next base: position 7,471,409 of record NC_088713.1, read on the forward strand.
TGTAGTGATTAATATTGTTTGGTTATAACATAGTTATCTGATGGGTTTACGCTTTCAAAACTAAAAAAAGTACTAAAGAATTTATATGCTATCTTGGATGAATGTAAAAGCAGTTTTACAAAAAAGAACATTATCTAAGCGTACAAAGTTATACAACATGTGTGCCTTGAAAATAACAAGTGATATTTAAAAATAGTAGAATGAAAAAAACATGTGTGTTGATCAAAAGGTTTTACTTGAGATCTCAGATATTTATGCTATAGACAACTAAACCAACAGATGATGAAAGTAAAATGATAAAACATCTGCTCGTTTTTCTGCTTAGCATGTTCAAGGACTGGACATAAGACAATGCAGTTAGACATCAGCTTGAGTAAAATAATCTTATGGTCCGTCACACTGAACTGGTTTAGAATGACATGTTTTTACCAAGTCTACTCTTAACTCTTCCACAAAAATGTGAAAAGAGGCCCCTGATCCAGTTTTGGCATTTGCTGGCTCATCATTATTACTGCAAGCTGTGACGGCATAAGTGATGTTTCGGGTTCCAGAACTTATTCCATCGCAAGCACCACTGACTAGAAAATAGCAAAACACAATTAGAAATTACTTGTTCCTAAAGTTAGTTAAACTGTCTTCCATTGCTTTCTAAAGTAAAAATAATTGGTTCAAATTTGTGTGTGACATTAAAATTTATATTTGGAACATCGAAAATGCAATGCCCAAAAAATGCTGTAGCACAAGTTTTAAAATGAAAAACTTGGAAACTCACAAAAAATGTTGAAAGAACAATTTTTCATTATATTTGGTCTTGTATAATTATATAAAAAACATGGAATACTAACTAAGATAAAAAACTGTAATATGTCTTAACTAATTAGACACTTGAAAATGTTTAAGTAATTAGTCAGCTTAGATGAATCTTTATTTTACATGTCAGGGTAAAGGTCAGTGAATCGCTAATTGTTAATGGCTTTTTGGCAAAAGAAATTTAACGTTGCTATTTATATAAAATAAATTAGTGATTATAACTTAAAAACAGCCTGTCTGTCAAGAAGAAACATTTGATGCAAAGTTCCAATTAGACTTATTTTTCAACCCCAGATGACAGGTCTGTCGTATTACCATAATATATCTAATAATGCTTGCCGTTTATTAATTTCATGACAAGGAAAAGCAAAACTATTGCGCTACAGCTTCTATATGGTTTAGTAGATTTAATTCAATTTAAAATTGTTTTAAAAACTGAAAGAGAATCAGTCAAGTCATTTAGAAAAAATGATGGAACAACTAATAGAATGATAATTTTTGACTTAAATATGTTCTGAAACAGCTGGCAGCAGTATATAATGTACAGTATCAAATTCCTAAAAGAAAACTTTATGCGAGGTAAAATAGATTTGTGAAATTGTGAAGATATTGTGAAAAAACTGCTATGTCCCTTTACTTACTGTACAAGCATTCCACATTTTGAGTACATCAGCATTAAATATAAATTTTGCAAATTTTGGTATGATTTATATATAAAGGTATACATCTACTCTATAAACAGCAAAAAATCTGTCTATATATTTGTGTGTGCCCCTGTGTGTTGGTCGATCTAATAGAGTACCGTACTTTTCGGACTATTAGCCACTACTTTTTTATGGTTTGAACTATGCGGGTTATGTAAAGGTGCGGCTAATCTGGGGTTTTTTCTTTCACCGCTAGGGCACATTAGCCAGAATCTATGGTTAGTGCGCCTCTATACATAACCTATTCATTTTTTCCCGTTTTTACACAAAAATGATGTAATAATTACAACTCTATGAATTTTTTTAGCTCTATGACACGTGATGCTTTTTTGTCCTCGCCGTATTAAGGCTAATTTTTTTCAGCAAAAGACGTCGACAATAGACTCTCTCGATATTAGAATTAAATTAAATTAGGCGATTAAATTTTATTAACTCAACGAAACACGATACCCTTTTGCATTTTTGGCGAACCTCTATTTCCGGCTTTTCTTAAGGTTCAATTGCTAAATCGCCGTAAAGGTTAATACTTTTCATGCAGACAATTGTATTATCTCAAGTAGGAATTGCCTTTAGAATCTAGATTCTTTCACCTTCGATCAGACAAAGACACTACAATATCCCATTTCAACATATCGTCGTACCAGTATCGTCGTATTCAGAGTTTTGATGAATAGCTGTTAGTGGAACAGTAACTTTTCTACGCACACACGTCTATGCAATAATTTTTATTATTAATTGAACATATTCAAAATGTTTATTTTGTTGTCTCAGGTCGTATTAATTGTATCATTGCTGAATCATCTTTTATTGTAATTGTAGCAAAACAGACTCAATTTATCTATTAGTTGCTAACTATTTCAATTTTACATATAAACCCTTTTATAGTCATTTTATTTGTTTTTAATTTATTCGACCTGCACAAAACATCTTTCTTATGATATGAAGTTTAAAAGTGGTTTGACGATGTTTGAAAACCTTTACAGTTGTCTTTAGGTAGAATGGCAAATGTATATATATATTTTTCAAAGTCTGTCCACCGTCGTGTGTTTTGTATCTATCGGTTTTCTGTATATAGATCTTAAAATCTTGATTTTCCACCATCTAATGGATTTGAACTCACAACGACTTTTGCATCGACAAGCGTTTAATCCGAATGTTCAACCACTGAGCTAGAACGCCATAGCGATCTGTTACGTGTTCATATAAAATATACAGCATGCGCGTGCTAATTGTTTTAGCCTTGGGGTTTTCACCAAAAATTTTGAGCTTGGTTTGCCTCGGAGCTTGAACACAAATTCGGTTCTCGACTAAACTGGAAGCATGCGCATTGTAATTAGCAAAGCTCTGGAAATGCTTGGAAATGCATAAAAATTTTATGCTTCGTAAATTCTTTACAAAAAGGGAAAAACTATGAGGGACGATGTCTCCTTTACCGAAAAATTATGTTAGGGAGTTAACCCTTCTAATCGAGTTAACCTAAATTGTTTTGGAGGATGAGAATCCTTTAAAGATGTAAAGTATACAGACCATTGCTGTTTATATTTTCTTTTTCCTACGATTTTTGATGTAAATATCTCTTGCATTTTTTTGTTGTTTCATTTTCTATTTTTTGCAATTTTTAGTATTGTATTTTAACCTTTAAAGCTTTGAATGTATTAAAAGCCAAACATACAAATTGTTTACTTCTGCTTCCTTTTTCCATCATCATAAATATAAAAGATTTTATTAAAATTAAACACGATCTATGTATACCCAATTCTATTCATGGTATGCAGTGTACAGCACAGCTTATGGAGTAAAATGTTGAAAAATAATACTTTACTGAAGTATATCTCCAAATTCACCCAAGTTTTTCTCATCTTGGAACGGATTAAGATCTACATAATTTTATTTTAATGGGAAAAATAGTTTTGGATCTCAGAGAACCCAGTTAGTAACGCTAGAACAACCTAACACATAACCTAACCCAATGGGTAACGCATAACCTTTTGGAACGGATTATGTTCGAGAACCGAGGTTCCACTGTGCGTTACTAAAAGCTATACGCCGCTGAATGTTATGAACTTTTAAATTCACAGTGTTTGAAAACTTTTACAGTTGTTTTTATTTTGTTAAATGTTATTCATTTTGTTGATTAGCACTTATTTTAATAGCAATATACTATAGCAATAAGCGCTATTTCCTTTCCTCAACAGCCGAACGTTTCAATCTTTAAATGTGTGCTTCAAAATTTTTTTATCAGTGCTCGCGTTGTGTATTATTTTACACATCTTTCCTTCTAAACCTAACCAATTAGTAATTCGTAATTATTTTCACATTTTACAACAATTATTTGTAACGTTATTGTAAGATTATCTGTAAGATTTATCGTTAATATCAGTTCTTCCTCACTCTCTTATATTTACATACATTTACTTACTTTGATAAATATATATATAGGTAGATTTACATTCTCCTATAACATTTATAAACTTTGTATAACTTTTGAGGTTTATAATATAAGTTTTTAAAGTTTGTTATGTTATTTTTTATTGCAACTTGCCTTTTTAAACATAATTTGAGTTTAGTATCTGTTTGAAATTTAACCAATATTCATTGTCCTATCACTGTTACCTATTATTATTTAGTTTCCAACTTTTATTATTAATATTAATTTCTCATTCAACCATATTCTGACATATCTTTTTATTAATCTGTCAAATACATGTATTCTCAGAAGTTACACAATGTCTAATGCCTCCCAAGAAAACCTGTTCTGCACAAAGAACCTGTTCTGCACAAAATCTTTTCCTCATGATATAAAGTTTGAAAGCTACAATTGTTTGACAAAGTTTAAAAACTTTTACAGTTGTTTTTATTTTTTCTCCAAATTTAGTTCAACTACAAAAAAACACTTCTCTCATGATATGTAGTTTGAAAGTTAGAATGGTAAATGTTGTTATATATTAAGGACAAATCAATTTTCTGTCCAAAGACTTTTTATTACTAGGCAACGCCAGTTAGTACAGCTAGTGTTGTTATATATGTTAAATACCAATAAATTTTCTGTGCATAAATTTTTTTATTACTCGGGCAACGCCCAGATACAAGTACAGCTTATGGCGTCAAATGTTAAAAAAATACTTTACCGAAGTTGTTTTCTCGCCTTGGAGCGGATTAAAATTTACATAATTTTATTTTAATGGAAAAAATTGTTTCGGATCTCGAACAACTCGGTTTTCAAACAACCTTCTGGAATGAATTATGTTCAAAAACCGATGTTCCACTATACGTTATTCAAAGATATAATTTGCTGAAAGTTATGAAATTTTAAAATTGCATTGGTTTGAAAACCTTTGCAGTTGTTTTATTTATTTTTAAGTCAGTTGTCCTGCACAAATCCTTTTTCTCATGATATGAAGTTTGAAAGTTATAGTTTTTTGAAAACCTTTACAGTTGTTTTATTTTCTCTCTTAATTTTTTTCAGCTACACAAAACATAATATGCTTGATACATGATGCAGCTTCTCTCATGATATGTAGTTTAAAAGTTAGAATGGTAAATGTTGTTATATGTTTAATACAAATCAATTTTTTGTCCAAAGACTTTTTTGCTACCCGGGCAATGGCGGGTAGCACCGCTAGTATAATATATGTATAACGTATAGTCCCATAAAATTGTAGTTTCACGGTTGTACTAAACATAGAGTAAACTGCACGATGGGAGGCTTTCATTTGCTCTATTTTCTGTCACTTGCACATCGTCTTATATTGTCCCACAGCAACTTGCCATCAAGCGAAGTAGTCAGTCTTAATTTCTGCTTGTTATTCTTTGTGATGTTAGAAGCGGTAGCACTAAGTCTACCTTTACCCTCTGCCAGAGGTGTGCCGCGTACAGCCTCTGTCTACTCTACCGGCGGCTACGTTTGACTAATTGCGTTCTGCCGCTTGACATACTTTGCAGCTTGGATCAGTCTCCTCACTTTCATGTCAATCTTGACCAGTACCAGATCAGGCAAAGTTGGCTGATTGTTTTGGGTAGTGCACTAATGACTGGTCAAACTAGTACTTGTGTGATGGAACGCTAGGTTGCCATCCTTCTTGTATAATTTATAACTGGAGTTATGTTCCCTTTTTATCCTTTTGTAACCACGCCCCTAAAGGAGGCTGGTCCTTGCATCTCATTTACATAATCTAATGTACTTAAGGCAGGGCCTCGGCTCTTTATGTTCGTTCAAATATATGCAGTGCATTTGGAACCATACTCTTTCTGTTACCTTGCGCGATATCAGAACCACTCCAAGCATATAGCTATCTCCAAAGACCTAGTCTATGGACTGTGCTGTGGGGATAAATTCGTAGAAACACTGTCGACCTCGTCGACCTCCGGTCGACCTTGTTGACCTAGTATAAAACCCCTCTGGGAGCAATCCCTTGTGTAAGGTGGTTGATGTTGACCGGTGGAGTAAGCCGACCTAGTCGCCTCTGCGTGTCGCTCACGGGCAACCAGTACACAGCCCCTGTGAAGGGTGAATGCAGACCGGTAAAGTAAGCCGACCTAGTTGCCTCTACGTGTTGGTCGCAGGAACCAACACACTGGTGGCAGCAGTGGGATCTGACTGCGGTAACTCGGACTTCTAAGACAACCTTTGTAACCATGCCAAACAGCCGATGGAGTGCTACCAGACATCTGGCTGAGGCAGAGCTACAACAGGTCGACCAGATTGGTCAGCTGACAGAGGCTATTACTAGAGCCTTACAAATGCCTAAGAAGGAGGCTAGCTTCAAGCCACCGAAGTTCGATGGGAGTGAAGATGTGGAACTATTCATCTCCCAGTTCGAAGAGGTTGCAGAAGCTAATGAGTGGAATGAGAAGGCCACTCTCCTCCACCTGCGTGAGACATTGAAGGAGGGAGCCAGAGGTTGTAGTCGAGGAGATTCACCTGCCTCCATCTTCTTGGCCTTACGCACCAAGTACGGGCTCTCCCCAAAAGAGGCTAAGAGTAGGCTCCACCTCAAGAGGGAACCAAAGACTAGCCTCCAAGAACACGCAACGGAGATGGAGCGTCTAGTGAAGATAGCATACGCTGACCTTCCGGACTCCTACCAAGCTAATATGGCCATGGATGCGTTTTCCCTGACTCTAGGAAACACGCACCTCCAACGCCATCTTTTGGCAATAAGAGTCCAGAGCTTAGAGGAAGCAGTGCAGGCAGGGAATGAGTTCCTGCAAATTCAGCCCACTCTTCCTCGGCCTGGTGCTCGACCCATATTAATGACAGTGGAGGAGGAGGAGACTACCCCTGCTACAGTCGCCCCCGTCCACTCGGATCCTCCATCAGCTACCCTGAATGACGTCCTAGTGGCTATAAAAGGGTTAACAGATGGGCTAAAAGAAGGAAACCGATTGGGACGACGGGGAGCGGAGAAAAGGGAACCTAACTGTTGGGGTTGCGGCCAGACAGGGTATGTACAACGCCGGTGCCCTCAAGTTATCCAAAGACAACCACCTCAAGCCACGAGGTCGGGAAACGGTTCCCATCCACAGCAGTAGGGGGAAGTGCTGACTGTGGATCTATTATACCAATGCAAGGCCAGTGGCAACGGCCACGACGGACTAGGCGACACAGGCTCCCCCCCTGCTCGCCACCGGTCCCCTTGCATAACCAGTATCAGCCCTTACCTGAGTGTGCAGGTCTCCCACCCTCAGAAACCAAGGAAGAAACGTACGTTTGGCCAAAGCCGTCTCGGCCTTCCAGGAAAGGCCCCCAGAGAATGAGCAAAGCCAGACGAACCCATGGAGATGAATTGTGGAAGCCACATAATAGCGGCTATTTCTTGCCAGGTCGCATCGGAGGGCAGCCCGTCCAGTTTCTCGCGGACACCGGATGCACGTCTAATCTGTTGGGACGACATGTTTTTGAGCGCTTACCCAAGGATGTCAAAAGCCAATTAGAGGTTCGAGAAGACTATGGGCGGATGGCAGATGGTACACGGCTGCAATTTCATGGGCTCATCACTCTCCCAGTCAGAGTCAGGAGCGTCCAAGTCACTGTATCTCTAGTGGTGTGTGCCCTGAAGGAGGATGCCATCCTGGGCACTCCATTCTTGGTCGACCACCACTGTGAGATGAATTTTCAGCAACCCATGTTGGTGTTAAATGGGCAGAAATTGACTTGCACTGACAGAGAGGGTCGACCCCTGACAAGTGGAGTTCAGATAATGCGAGCCACAACGCTTCCCCCTCGAGCCGAGGTCCTAGTTGCTGGGCGTCTCACGTCCTCCTCCTATCAGCCAGTTGGGTTAATTGAAGGAGTGAGAAGCAATTATATGGTGGCCGCCAGCCTACATCAACCCGGTAAAAAGGGGAGAGTGGCCATCCGCTGCATGAATCCTACCGACCATCCAGTCAGCGTGACGGCAGGGACGATTGTGGGACAATACACTGGAGTAGGGCCGGACGAAATAGGGGTTCCCTGGACAGCAAAGGAGGATGTCGAGACTCCTAAGGAACCTCCCCCTTCTCCTACAAGCGTGCCCCCCCACATGCAGGACTTGCTCCAACAAGCGGCGCCACATTGCTCGTCCCCTACCGAGCACCGAAGGATGGAAGAACTTTTGGTTCGTTATGCGGATGTGTTCAGCCAAGGTAGCGAGGACGTGGGGCGTACCACCCTGGTACAACATGAAATCCCCCTTCTCCCAGAGGCACAACCCATCCGTCAACACCCATATCGAGTAGGACAGGAGAAAGAAGTCGAAATCGAGCAACAGGTTTCGGCCCTTGAGAAACAAGGCATGATTGAGCCCGCTCACGGGGCCTGGAGCTCTCCGGTGGTCTTGGTGAGGAAGAAGGACGGGGCGTGGCGATTATGTGTGGACTATAGAAAGCTCAATAGCGTCACTCGCCAGGACGCCTACCCCCTTCCCCGGATTGACGAGAGCTTAGATGCCTTGTCCGGCAGCAAATTTTTCAGTACCCTGGATATGATGAGCGGGTATTGGCAGGTACCTCTCTCTGCCGAGGCCCAGGAACGGTCAGCATTCACCACACGCAGTAGATTATGGAGATGGAAGGTGCTTCCCTTTGGGCTGACCTCCGCTCCGGCTACCTTCCAGCGGCTAATGGAACGCGTCCTCCAAGGGCTACACTGGAAAACCTTGCTGTTATACCTAGACGACATCATCGTCATGTCGGCAGACTTCTCTAGTCATGTAACTAGGCTGGCAGAGGTGTTGGAACGATTGAGGCAGGCCGGGTTAAAATTAAAGCCCTCTAAATGCAGTCTGTTCCAGACCCAAGTTAAGTACCTGGGCCACATAGTCAGCGACACTGGAGTGGCTACCGACCCTGAGAAGATTCAGGCCATCAGTGAATGGGCAGCACCACAGGATGTGACTCAGTTAAGATCGTATTTGGGTACCACTGGGTACTACCACCGATACGCACCTGACTACGCCTCGATCGCCAAACCTCTCACCTTGTTGACAAGCGAGGGGGTCCCCTGGAAGTGGGAGGAAGATGAACAGGAAGCTTTCCTTAAGCTCAAGTGGTCACTGACGCACGCTCCAGTACTGGCATATCCTGACCCCTCTTTACCCTACGTACTCGATACCGATGCTAGTAACGTAGGACCGGGGTTGTGTTATCCCAGGTCCAGCAAGGCAAGGAGCGACCTATAGCCTACTATAGCAAGACCCTCTCCCCCACCGAACGCAACTACTGCGTGACTAGAAGAGAGCTGCTGGCAGTCGTGCTAGCTGTCCGACATTTCCGGCCATACCTATACGGCAGAGAGTTTACTATCCGGACAGATCATGCCTCCTTGGTTTGGCTGCACCGGAGAAAGGAACCCTCTTGCCAGGTGGCCCGGTGGCTGGAGAGCCTAGCCGAGCACAAGTATCGAATCATCCATCGAAAAGGCGTTAAGCACGGTAACGCCGATGGGTTGAGTCGACAACAGTGCATCGACTGTCGACAGTGTGCTGCCATTGAGAAGCGGGATCGGGAGCCAACTAGGTCACAAGTGTGTGACTCACTAGTACCCCCAGGAACAAATCGGGAAACTACCGTACCAGTGGACCAAGGTCCAGTACAACCACCAAGAGGTACGGGAGGACCCAGTCCTAGCGCCCACCAGTTGGATGAAGACGAATGGCCTCGACTACCCAGCAGCAGACATACATCAGGGCCCGGCCTCCCGACTCCCACACCAGCCAGCCTAGTTCCAGTACGGCTGCCATGCGGTGCGGGGTCACCGAGAGTGTTAGACAACCCCCTCAGAAAGTCTCAAAACCCTCGGTTACGGGCCGTCAAGGTGGCAGGTGAGCCGGGACTCGTTGTAGAGACTGATAAAGTTGCGGTACAAGCAGACGCTAAAGCCACGAGTTTAGATCTCTCACCGCCAGCTGCCCCAAAGGTCCCGGAATTGTTGACAGTGGTGCAAACTTCGCTAGATGAAGTAGGAGCATTGCAACAGAGACCCGCTACCGACCTAGGGATAATTTACCAGGCCGTCAGGAACCGGAAAAGAATCGAAGAGGCCGTACTACAAGTAGGCAGCCCCGAGTTGCAGCGATTGGCCCGGATGTTCCATCAGCTCCAGATTGACGAATCAGGTGTATTGACCCTTCATCTCATTCAGAATGGGCGAGAAAGGGTGGTGGTGGTATGCCCCCAAACACTGAGACAGGAGATCCTGTGGAAGGCCCACGAACAAACTCACTGCGGTGTGGAAAGGACCCTGAAGCGCGTCCAGCTGGATTGGTACTGGCCGGGCATGACTGGAGATATCAGGAGGGCAGTTCTCTCTTGTGAAGTTTGCCAGCGAGCTAAGACGGGAAAGGCCCGGACCTCCGGGAACCGACAACGACTGTACGCCGGGAGGCCATGGCAGCATCTAGCCGTAGATTTGGTGGGACCCCTACCTCAGACACCTCGAGGAAATAGCTGGGTGTTGGTACTCACTGACCATTTCACTCGGTGGTCGGATGCCTTAGCTATCCCTGACGCTACAGCCCCAACGGTGGCCCAGGTCTTGGATGAGAGAGTATTCAGTTACTTCGGTCTGCCCGAAATTATCCACATCGACCAGGGGAGCCAATTCGAGTCCTATTTGTTTCAAGAGCTATGTGACTTGTGGGGGGTCGACAAATCTAGGACCACTCCGTACCACCCCGAAGGGAATGGTGTGGTTGAAAGAAACAATCGAGTACTGGGTGACTCCCTACGAGCCCTTTTACTGGGCAGCGGACAAGAGGACTGGGATCAACTATTGCCACAGATCATGCGGACGCTGCGAGGGCTACCGCACTCCGCCACTAAGGAAACACCAAATTATTTGATGTTGGGTCGAGAGCTTCGTCTTCCTGACCAGTTGCTGTATGGAAACAGGTTGGAATCATTTATGAGCATACACGAGTATGTCCAGACTGTTCACGACCGGTTGATGCAAGCTCACACTCTCCTCCGAGATAGACAGAAGGAAATTGTATCAACCGATGTGAGAGAGCCTCCGCTGTTCAATGAGGGTGACCTCGTATGGTTGCTAAGCAAGCGGCGAAGAAAAGGGGAGAATCCGAAATTAGCGGCCAAGTATGTGGGGCCCTATCGCGTACTAAGGAGTCACGAAAATCATACTTACGAAATAGAAAGATATGGACAGCGATCCATTCAAGCTGAAGGAAGATTAAGGCTCTGTCGCCCTAGCCCGGTGCAACAAGGACGAGCCCCAGCTGAAGTCGAACCTGCCCGACGTCCCAACATGAGAGGTTACCCCCGGAGACGAGTACCACGAGAAAACGGTAATCCAGATGCCGTTATGTCAGAATCACTTATGCCTAGTCGATTAATAGATTTACCAATACCACAATCGCCGGGAAGATTGAAACCACTTCGGCTTCCCAGCGAAGATTTTTTGGTCTCTCCAGGTGAACACAACCCTAACTCGAGGGCTGGCCTCGACCCTGGCTGCGAATTGGCGACCGAGGAAGCAAGAACTACGGGGAATGTAGGAGTTCAGGCTAGTACCACTGGGGCTGGAAACACCACACGACCCCAACGAATAAGAAAGCCCCCTGCGTATTTGGCAGATTACGACACCAGTACTGTCCAATCAGGAGAAGCCAGAAGGGGTCAAGGTCAGAGGGCGGCCATTTTGAAAACCAAAGAAAGCGCGCTCATTGCTTGCTATCAGCTCGACACTCACACATATGTACATCCTCCAGCCATGGAAGTGACCAAGGAGACCATTAAAGAAGCTTCTCCAATTATCGGAGCCTTGCCTCTACTATCGGAGTTAGTGATTCCACTGGAACTACACCCGGCTCCCAATGAAACGTTAGATGATATGGATTCCGACTCGATGAAGGAAGATTCCTCCCCGAACTCTCGCCTGCCGACCAAGTGGGTCTCAGAAGAAACGACCAGGAAAATAATGAAGTTATGTCAGGAAGGCGGTATCAACTGTCCGTTGTGCCAACAATCATTATCCACCCCCCGACGGCGCCGGATTCACATTGCGCAACATTTTACCAGGTTCTTTTGCAAATGCGGGAGAAATTCGACCTCGAGGGACACAATCGCCAAGCATCAATCCAGGATAAAGGATGTGGAGATCCGGAAAGCCCACGGTGGAACGGGCGTTAAGATCTACGAGGTCGACCGCGCCAGCTACCCCACGTGGAGCAAGAGGGTCCGATTGGTCAACCCCCCGGCCTTCGAGAAACCTATGCCCTATGGTCCGGTTAAGATGAAGCCACCTGTGAGGAGAGGACCCCAGGCACCCTTTCCCTCTCCCCCGAAGAAAAAGCGGATAGCTCAGAAATGTAGTCCGCTCAAAACGGGGAGACCCATACCGGCTCTCAGGAAGACACTAACGACGGTCGGGAGCATCCAGAGCCGACTGGGAGACGTTCGACCCCGAGTCACGGTGGACGCCCTTCGAGAGGAGGCCTCTAGTCTCAGACGGACGGCCCGTCGCCTAGAAGAGTTGGCCAATCGGATGTCGACCCAATGAAAGATTGCGACCCGAATCCCGTTAAAGACCTTGACTATCTCTATTTTTTTGGTTTGGTTTTTTTTATAGCCGATTGTCGTCTATAGGGGCGGCGTGTGTGATGGAACGCTAGGTTGCCATCCTTCTTGTATAATTTATAACTGGAGTTATGTTCCCTTTTTATCCTTTTGTAACCACGCCCCTAAAGGAGGCTGGTCCTTGCATCTCATTTACATAATCTAATGTACTTAAGGCAGGGCCTCGGCTCTTTATGTTCGTTCAAATATATGCAGTGCATTTGGAACCATACTCTTTCTGTTACCTTGCGCGATATCAGAACCACTCCAAGCATATAGCTATCTCCAAAGACCTAGTCTATGGACTGTGCTGTGGGGATAAATTCGTAGAAACACTGTCGACCTCGTCGACCTCCGGTCGACCTTGTCGACCTAGTATAAAACCCCTCTGGGAGCAATCCCTTGTGTAAGGTGGTTGATGTTGACCGGTGGAGTAAGCCGACCTAGTCGCCTTCGCGTGTTGGTCACGGGCAACCAGTACACAGCCCCTGTGAAGGGTGAATGCAGACCGGTAGAGTAAGCCGACCTAGTCGCCTCTAGGTGTTGGTCGCAGGAACCAACACACTTGGCTGCCATTGAGTTTGAACCTGGCTCTCTTCATCGGCTCGAATACCTCCTCTAGGTATGTGTCCAAATAGTGTGCAATAGTGTCATCCAATGTAGGCTGTGCAGCACAGACTTCATCAGCCACTGGAAGGGGGCCAGGTAGAGGTGAGTCCAAATAGAGATTGATGTGAGTAGCATATGCTGATTTTTTTGAGTACCGACATCCAAAGCCCCTAACCAGATCCAATGTGCTGAAATACTTGCAGCCAAGGGGGTGTCAAGGCTGTCATCAATCTGGCGATAATCAACACAGAACTGGCACTTCTATTCTTTTTAGCACTAATACCATTGAAGAACTCAAAAACTTTTTAACGGGCTTGATGACCTCTTGTTGAAGAGATCCTGAACCCGTCATTCTGTGTCAGCAATTTTTTTCTGAACCGAGCCAGTTAGGGTGGTTTACATATAAGTCGATTTCTTTTTTGTGTGAAACCAAGTGTTCTACTTCAAAAATCCTGTCTACATTTTTTTGATCGTGCTAAACACACTCTAGTAACCCATCAGCGATTTTGATAGATTTGAGCTTATCCTACTTCTGTACAAATGTTATTGGCTACAAAAACAAGTCTTTGAAATACAATTGCACCACTACCTCCGGTACTATCACACTACAGGCTGTGAAACCTTGGCCAAAAATGAGTGGCTCATCATTGTCTGGCTGTGATTTCTGTACATACAGGTGTAAGCCATGTATGAATATGCAAACATTGGTCAGTGTGCCTCAGGCACCACGTGGATATGCGTTCCTTTGGCTCAGGCTCGTTCAAGCTTGTAGACTGCAGAAGATTTTGTGAATCACCTTCTACCAGGCAGTAATTCTGAGTAGTAACTCAACATAAAACCTGCAATTACCACCATGTATCTGACAACCTGCACTTTACTGAGTAATATTTGTCCGCACCTACTATATTTCTGCTAGTCATTTGTTACCTATCGATAAAACAAGGGGCTGTTGAAACTCTATTGTGCACTGGTAGATAACCAAAAAGGGCATTTCCAAGATGGCATTTACATGGATACGGCTCATCACAAAGACGACCTTGGTCTTTATATCCCAGAGCCGTATAAGTATGTTTATAACTGCATAGAAAGACAGCCGGGTTCCATCTGCAATAAGACCGTGTCTCTCACTCTACTTAATTAAGTACTTCACACTTTGATTGAGCTTGTCAAACACTTGCTTACTCAGCATTTTTACGGCAAGTCCGGTATTGATCAGGAACTAGATGGATCACCCATATATCTTCCTGGAGAACCAATGGCTTTTTAAATAAGACTGGTTCAGAGCCTGTGCACTAATCAGTTTGGTACCACTCTTGCTGTGAGAGTCAAAACTGCAGTTGTCCGAACTCTTTAGAACCCGCCAAAACCGATTTTTGGTATGTGGGTTGAGCCTGAAAAAAGAAGCTTAAGGCAAGTTAGCTTTGCCACTTTTAAAGCAGGTTTTGGCTATGTATCAGCCGGAGCCCTTCATGTCTGATTTTGAGTGCACTTTTAGCAGCGCCAACTGGCGTGACTCGCTCGAGCCAAGGTCAATTTTTCTTGACCAAGCTGTTTTTCAGGTACCCGAGCTCCAGTTTATCTAAGGCCTCATAATAGTTTTGAATGGCTATGACCGGAGAGTCATGGAATAAAGCTCTTTCATATTATTTCTCTTTCTTCACTTTTTAGAAATCTTTTGGGCTAGAGTGAACCTTGACAGCTTTCTCCCGACTGGCCGGTCAGAGTGTTTTTTGCTGAAACTTGATTGATTGGAAGACTTTGTGCAAATAATAGTCACCAATACCTTTGCTGTTTCTTGCTGGCAAGGCCACGCTCTTTTGTTATAGGAGGGACTCAGTAACAGAGCATTCGACTAGCCAGTGGCTTTAGCAACGACTGTGTTATCCGTCAAGTTGATGCTTTGTTTGAACCTGGTGTCAGTCCCAAGTTTTTCTCTTTTCTTTTTCTACTCAGCTATGCGCTTGGGGATGGGCTACCACAATTTTTGTCCTAATAAGGAAAGTTTTAATTCCTTATTTTAAAACTCAAACTATAATTTATATTTGAATTTTTATGTCTAGCAAGCCATTTACTATATAACACAATCTAAAGACTAATAGATGATTTATTAGTACTATTGTTTTAATGACATTATATAGTTCTTTAGATTGTTTATAAGCAATTTTAGCATAAAAATCATTTTTATTGCTTGAATTCTTAACTCTAGCAATGACAGGCAAAGTAATACATAGTTTTAAAAGGTAATATTTTCAAGCAGATCATTAAATTTTTTTCTCCATTAACTCAGGCATAACCAACTAACGCGATTGACTTTAAATTCCAGTCAGTTCTAAAAAAATTCCAATAATTTAAGTTACTACCACAAGAGACCAAAGTGCAATAAATAACTCATTCAATTTTCACATTGAAAAACCAGGTCTTTTCTTTTGAATGGTCTTAAAGTTAGATAAAGAACCTATATTACCAGCATGTAGACATGTGTCTCAAAAGGGCTTCGTCAAAATCACTTTGATATATGGATTCACAAAGCTTTGGCAATAAATTTGTAATTCAGGTAACGTATTAATGCTGAAAGACTAATACTTTACAATTCTAACCTATTACTAATTTTAAAAGGCTTTAAGACAGTTCATTGACAGATTGTTAGTAAATTATAAGTTTAAAAGTTTAATTACTACGTTTAAGAATAGTAATTAGAGATTATTGAGGCTTTGGTAAATGTGTCATATCAATTCACATAAATATAGGTAAAAGGTAATTTGGTTAGGTAGAAATCCACAGGCTGTTTTAGTTCTTATCAAAAGTATTCTGAAACAAAAATTCACAAGCAGTATTCGTTGTATCAGCTTATTTAAAACAACTGTACATAAAAGTACAAAAATAAGGTAAGAAAGAAAGCACACAGTACAAGTACACTGCAAACTTTATTTAAAATACAACTTGTGATACTAATAGATGTAGAAATAATTTTATACATTGGAAAAATTGTAAATTAGATTTAAAAACTGAAAAAAGTGTACTTTTCTACAGATCAAAGCCTAGAAAAGTAAACTGAAAACTAAAACAAAAATAAAAACTAGAATGATACAACAAATATCCAATTGTAAACAAATAAACTATAATTTGTAGCTGTTTTCAAAAGTGCACTCTAAAAAGGTTAAGCAAAACATGTTAATGTACAAGTCATCATGTAATATAATAATATATAATATACATCAGTTTATGGTGTACAAAATTAATGTCATTGACGTAAGCAAAAAACAGCAAACAAATAGCATACTAATTTTGTAGTAAAATGATAACTTGATCATGTTTGATGATCTCTAACAAAACCATTATCGCTTGGATAAATATATCTAGTAGAAAATATTTATCGAGTGAAGGCTCATACACCAGGATAACACATTTATCAATGACAATGTTGTTTCAGATTAAAATCAAACTGAAAAGTGATAAGGGTTAATACAAATGCTACTAATATCATTAGCTGTTCAAATAATAGAGTTGAAAATTACATAAAAGGGCTTTAAATCCGCAAAAATGTCTTGGAACTTATCAACTTTTCAAAGAACTTTGAATAATGGTCATTCGTTTTCTATTTTCTAAAACATCTATTCACACCAGTATTATTTTGACACTTGACGCAATTATGTTACAACACCACTTGTCTTGGGTAGCTGCAACTTAAAATGTTCAACTTAGCACAGAAAGTCGGTGACAGGATTTCAGAGTTCTAAATTAATAACATACCTTGCATTGGTTGATATGTGCGAGAAATCCTATTCCAATAATTGGTACCTGATATTTCTCCAGGATTTAGGCATGGTGAGTTGTCGATCAAAAAGTACCTGCAAAGATTTGCCAAAATATCGGCTAGTCTCAGCACACTTTCATCCAAAAAAGAAGCAAGAAAAATAGGTCATCGGGTTTGCTAAACTTCTAAATGAGTGCCAAGCTCTTTAATTAAGTTCAACACATCTTAAAACACCTACTATAGCTAGTATGTATACAAAGTTGACTTACTGCCGGTTAAATTGAAAACCAAAACTTAACATGATCAAGCAGCTGGGTACTTGACTGACAAATAAAGTGAAAATTGATTATTTATTTGTAAATAGTTATTTTAAAAAAATGTATAGAATAGAAAACAGTTCAAACAAATTTAGTAATGCTAGTAATGATAATTCAAAATAATTTTTACATAATTTGTGCAGTAAAATGCAATAAATTTCTTAGAGTTTCCTTTAAGCATTAATTTCATTTTTGAGCTTTGTTTCTTTAAAGGAAAAAGTTTAGCAAAACTCAAGCAAATCAAACAAAACTCGGATTTTCCATGTATTTTTATGACTTTATAATGACAAAATTTATTCATTTTAGAGATGATAGAAAATGAACTCATAATTATTTGGGCTCCTACCACTTGTTGCATGATTTTTCAATAGAAATTTGGTCTGCTGAATGAGTCCCACTCGCTGTTAGCCTTAGGGTTGTCTCATCAAACTGTTTTTGATATAATATGGTAAGTAGAGATCCATCATCAGTATCATCATCGAAATTGTAGTAGTGGTATCTGGTAAGGTAGCCTGTGAGACTTCTATATACGGAATGTTCACGGCTGTATACTAAACCAAAAAAGAACAAATACCTTTCATAGAAAGCAAAATAAATACAAAATCATTCATTGTTTAAGATTTGCAAATAACTAGATTGCTCTGGCAAGACCTATTTTATTGCTATTTTCTGTTATATTAGGTACAGTAAGTTCACTCAAAATATTATTACTTTTCTAAAAACAAAGACTTGTTGTGCTATTTTGTTATACTTAGTTCACAGGGTCCGATAACAAAAATTTGTATGGCCAAATCTTTCGGTAAATTTAAAATATTTAGTGTATTTAATAGTAATATTTATTAGTAATATTTAATAGTAATATTTAATAGTAATAATAGTAATTTTTACACAAAGTTTACCTTATTGTACTTCTAAAGAACTTAAATAATAGTACTATTTGTAAATGGAACTACATTGAACCACTAGCAGCCAGAAAGTCAAACGTTTTCGTAGATTCACACTGTTTACCTCCATCAACTTTCTTCTCCTTTCTTACTTCCTCGATGTGAAGTCTCGAAGGAGAGTTATGAGAGTTGGCTACGAAGTTAGTTGGTTCAGTTTGGTTCCAGTAGCACTTTCCCATGTAGATCTCAATGCTGTGGACACCTGCCTTCAGATGATTGTCACAAATCCCCTCAACTGAAACGAGGTTCAGATGATTTTATTGTGTAAATTAATACCTCATGTCATCTGCTGTTTGTGAAAAGTTCAATAGTAGCATAATACCTACCACAAACTGGAGCGCATCACATAATGTAGTTTCTAATAACTTTTTGTAAATATAGAGAGTTTTGTCAAGCCAGTCAGGATATGATTATTTTTATACAGATTGTGTGTGTGTGTGTGTGCGCGCGAGCGAGTGTGCGTTTGAATGCACTTTTTGGTGTGTGCGTTTGTGTCTGCGAGAGTGCATACTTGTGTGTGTGTGTGTGTGTGTGTGTGTGTGTGTGCAGATGCGTATGCGCGCAAATGCATATGTGTGCACATGTGTGTGCACCTGTGTGTGAACATACGTGTGCGCACGTACATGTGTGCATGTGTGTGTGCATGTGTGTGTGTGTGTATGTGTGTGTGTGCGTGTGTTTTATTTCATTGATTTATTAAAAATATTAATATATGTACATGTAGTTTCGAGCAAAAAAAAACAATATAGGTAAAATGGATTAAATAAAAAAATGAAAGCCCAATTCCAACACATTAAAAGATGTGGTCAAATGTGTGTGTATTCTATTTCATCAACTAGTAGAAATATAACATTGAGCAAAATCAATAATCTAGTTATAATATTGATTAAGTTAAACAAAATAAATGAAAGCTTAGTTCTTAGTAGATTAAGGCATTATGAGGCCTACATGTGCCGTACCGCTGCAGCAAGTCAAGGAGCAAGACCTACACTAATTGGCAAACTCAAACGGCGGGTGTGACTTGATCCAGGTTTAACAAATGGCTTTTACCCCTTTGGCTGGGGAAACAACAAAAATGTCGTTTATCGGTTGCGTAGAGAAACGACATTTATGTCGCTTTCGGTAGACAGTTACAAAGCTGTCGACTAATAACATCAAACAAAGGATATGAATGCTAGTAAGTTATAAATATCATCAACAAGATGTTAGTCAACGAATTACAATATAAAATGATAATCTGAGAGGTGTTGCCTTGTGTGAAAAGCTAAAGAAGTCGTGACTACTTGGAAAAAATGGAAGTTGGTAAAACCAGTCAACATTGGTTCCACTTTCAAAAATGCAACATAAAAATTTATTTGATCTTGCGATCGTTAGTGATTTTTTTTCTAATCACTATAAAAATAATTCAGATGATAGAAGTGATGTAAACTTTTGTTACTTTTCAATATACAGAGAAAAGTGATCGTTATGGTAGCTCGCACAGCTATGCTGTAGCATTGGACTCTACCAAAAGGAATGATTCCAAGAATTTCATACACAAAAGATTTTACATAGTTGTAGCGTTTTTGTAGTAGTACATATGTAAACGAATGTTAATGTACAAAAGATTTTGTTAAAAGAAATAAATTTCAGTTTGAGCTATGCATGTTCATTGAATACCGATTTTATTAGATTTTCAAAAATAACTTACACTACTTTTGGGTTTTTTGTGAGGCTTTAACCCAGCCAAAGGGTTAATTAACACTAACTGTAAAACTGATATATGTTGGTGTGGACATTAATACAATAAAAAGCATTGATATCGGTGTAGTCGTCAAAGAAATATTGGTAAAAACCATGAATTATTACAGAAAAGAAGGAAAAGCTGAGTTATAGTGTAACTGTTATAACTGTTATAACCGTAACTGAGTTATAGTGTGGTAACTGATAAGTTGTAGTTCACCTGTTGATTTTTATAGCAAACTCTATACTGTCTATACAGTCTTATCAACAATACAGTTATTCGATTTACTATACTCACGTGTGTAAACTCTAACAAAGTGTGACCAAAACTCTTGTGCATTAGAACCATCATGGCTGATTATAACATCAGCTTTGGGTGTACACTCAGTTTCGTTTATGGCTATATACCTTGATAAAGAATATGAGAGATTTAGTCAGTAATCAAGCAAGCAGATTTTGGCTGTTATTTTACAGCTCATGAATAACACATTAGCAAGGATTGCATGAGTTTTCTAAATTTAGTGCCACTTTTATAACAAATGATGACAATAAATGATACTGCATGTCAAATTTTAATAACATGTCACAATAGATCTGTACTTTAATGAATTTAAAATTAGGTTTGCAGAAAGTAACTGTAAAGTTTAAAAAATTCTGTGAGCCAGATCTACCTTCAAAATCTACTTGAAAAAAAATTATAATACGTACTTGCTTATAGTCAGATTAAAGAATGGCTATCAACTTTATGAGAAAAAAAGCTTTCTCCATTGTAGGTAGTAGAGAAACGACTAAATGATTTATGCCAGAGAAAATGAAGTGTGAACACCAAAAGTTATGAAACTTAGAGGTTAGCTACATAGCAAGCATATCAAAGTTTAAGAAGGCTTCAAACTTCAAAAAAGCAATTAACGTATGCAGAGTCTACACTAAACAGCAAAAAATACTGGCAAAAATAATCACTTTATTCCAAGGCAAAAGGCACTTGCAGCAAAGAAGTTTTTAACATTGGTAAAAAGAAGTGCTTTTACCGCAACAACCAAAGATCTTCTCATAAAAGCTCTCATTTTTTCTATGCCGCCAAAATATTGAAAAAAGGGATTATCTGACAAGCATAAACTATTTAAGTTTAAAAAGCTCGCCTACTTTGACCAAAACTACCAAAGTATACCAAGTGTTTCTACACAAAACTGAAGAAATTCGCTTGTAAAAATAATCACTTTCCTTCAAGGGGAAGGGAATTCACAGCAAGTAGACATTTGGCTTTGGTGAGAAACCCTTTTACGACGATAATAAAGAATAATTTATAAGAGATCCTGTTTCTTTCTATACAATTCCATATTAAAGAAATAATGCTAGCTAGTGTTCTAAAATGAAGCATTGAACTCATAATCATAACATTTTCAATTTAATCACTCTCTTTACATAATTTCTAATTAAATAGAACATGTCAGAGATTGATTGATACCATGCTTTTTAGTTTCAAATTTTTCAGTAACTAAAACTGCTTCAGTTGTTTATGCTTTTCCCAGAAAACCGGCATGTCATTAAGGGTGCTGAGATGGCACCCAGTATAGTAATTCCATTTAAGGTAATAATGTATTGCAAGATATTGTGATACAGTCTCACTATAGGATCACTAAAGTAGGATAGTGGCTCCATCATAGAGAATAACAAAGTTATTAACGCCTCGAAACCATTTCTGTATAAGTCAGTTGCACATACAGTGTTCTATTCCTGCACATAATCTATAACAAGCAATACCATGACAGTGTTAACTATTTTAGTGAGGAATCATTTCAACTACAATTTTCATTAAAACGAAGTTTTTCAAATACATGCTACATTGTACAAGTAACATTTTCCTAGATAGGTTGTAACAAAGTTTCCTTTATACACAACCGAACGTTATTATATATTCGTAATTACCATCGACCGCAGTAACTGTATCCATCATTTGTAACCTTCACACCGAGAAGTGCATTGTATTTTATCCTAAGGCTGGTATCATCGGCCAACTTGGTGTATGTAACTGCCTACAGAATAATAGACAACGATATCAAAGTTGTTGAACAATACGTCTCATTGTGACATATATTTATGAAGCTTTTGATGCCTTTCTGATTTCATGGTAGCTGTTTGAGGCAAATGTATTAAGTTGTTTGTATATCAGTGCTTCAGTTATTTGACTTTTTTATTTAAACCATCAATTAATCAGGAAAAAAATAAACTGTTTGTTATCTTATTTTATCGCCAAGTAGAGAAGCTAGTTTAGCTATAAATTATTAGACTCGGAATTAGTAAGAGATTTTCTGTGAACAAGCATTCAGCTTAAAAAAATAGATATCGGTGTCCTGTAGAATCTTTACCTGATTTCAGTACTCTCTAATTTATATAAAATTTTCAAAATGTTCTAAAATGTTCAGATTTATTTCTACTTGTCCTGAACAACATTTCCTATCCTTACCATCCTTTTAAAAAGTCACTCAGCATGTGCCGATGCTGTCCGTAAACTGCTTTCAGACTGTGCAGATCTCAAAACAAAGGGTGAGCAGGTTTATTTACTTTTTTTGTATTGCATCAAAACTTTTGATAATTTCATTACAAAATACTTTTTTATGAATTGGGAGTTGCTTGATTTAGAAGCAAGTCCCTGCAATTACTTCAATCATGTCTTTACAAAAAAGTTTAAAGAATTTATATTAAATGACAAGGCATATTTGATGCAAAATATGGATCTTCACTTTTAATGCTGTTGTAGTGTTATTTTAGTTTAAATAATGGGTATTTTTATACCTAACTCTATTTGCTTTTCATATTGCCTTTTTAGTCATCACAACACTTTACAAATTTTTGAACTAAGTTTTAATTCCGCTATATAAACTGTTAGCGAGTGCTTTGTTTTAAATCATAGGACAATGGATTTACAAATTTCATATTTTCTACTTTACGCCATTCATGAACACTTTTACAAGGTTTTGCTCTTAGCCCTTTCACTACCATCCATGTACAAATTTAGCTATCGGCCTGGTGCCAGCCATTTTACTATTTCACCAAATATTGCCGATATTGCTTTGTGATATGTATACAACATTTTTTTCATTTTCAAACTCTATCAAAAAATGTTTACGTAACATTTAATTTTGCTAACGTTGTACCTAACACTGTTAAGCAAAAAACTTAATGTATCTACATTTGTGCAATGGTAAAGCTATGTGAAGCGATCGCTACAAAACTAAGACGATCCTTCACAATGTTCCTTAGTCTTACAAACCTACAACTTTCACCACTATTAGAGTCCCTGCTGCTACTTTAATTATCTGTATAACTACGAAAATTTAAATCTGACTTGGCTATAACGTCATCAACATAAGTAATTACCTGTTTTCTGACTCGTGCGCGGTACTTAATGAACTCACACAAAAAGTGTTCGATTTTAGGTTAGTAGTTCTCAAACAGAAGTTTAAAATTGCTTTGTTATTTTAGGCTAATTTTATAAAGATATCTTCGAACAACGTTGTCAATATCTTAAAAGTCTTAAAGACCATGAGTTATGTTGTCAACTACTAATAAAATGAAGTTACTACGCAAATGCTAGGAAAGTTGCAACTATGTGTCTGTGGCACTCGACCCTAGAAAACGCATGAATGCGTTTTTGGCAGCGAAAGGAATAAAATTGTAATTTTATAATTTTCAATTAATTTTATATATTTTTTAACTTATATATTTTTATAATTTTACTACAAATTAAGTCATTAACAATTTATCTTTGACAGAAAAAAAGAATTTTCGCTACTGCAATTCTACATCATTTTCTAGCATGTGTTGTTGCAACAAGCAATCTTTTTTGATACTTGAATACTTAGACTTCCTGTTTTAATGTATTTCTTTACATCAATCTTCAGTTTTAATATTTTATGTGATTTGTTTTGTTACTCTTGAGTAAAAATTACAGATCTCTGACTAATACTAGTTATCATAATTTGAACACACTGCAAACAGATTCAAAAAAAATCTTTGGAAAACTCTATTATGAGCTCTGTTAAACTTATGTATTATTTGTTCTTTAAACAAAAAAATTAGTTTGAGATGCTAAATTTCAAACTATTGATTGCCTGATTGTTGCTTTTTATATTTTGATGGCATAGTTTTAAAATTATTTCTATCTCTGCTTCAAATGAAATTATTGTAAATAAACTAATAATAAAGTCTGTGGATTAAGGTAATACTTTCCTTGACTAGTTTTGAAGTCATGGTGGTGTCAAAGGTCATGTCTATTTCCTCATTCCAAGAATGGTACTGGTAGTTGAAAACAGCTGAGTGAGGGCAGGTTTTTGGAGATGCCTTTCTAGATACTAAACATAAAACTCGTGTATAATTATGCAAAATTTGTCATATTGAGGTAATTACCGATAGTTTGATTATGCGTATAACTACAAAAATGTCAAAACACATATTTGCTAATATTTTGTTGCTCAGTTAAAATTAATCATAACTACATAATAGCACTAAGAGTTCGATTCCTGTATGGAACAATATTTTTCCAACATTCAACTGTCTCATTAAACAGAGGAATACTGTTCTTAGTACAGTAAATATTATAAAAAGCCCAATACCACACAACATTGTTTTATTATCCGAGAAACTCACAGTTAGTTCAGTCAATGTATATTGTGGAGAGTTGCGTTCAAGGCTATCGGTTTGATTAGTTTTATTTGTGCACCACTGAAACTGATAACATATATTTTTCATGAATTAAAACATAACATTACTTTAACAATTAACATGGACTGCTGTACAACTGATAGATTTCCACATTTACTTTGAGCACCACTGTGCCGTGAATTATAGTGTAGAACCAAGTACCATACCAGTATTTTTCTGTGGCACAACTTCCATGATAAGTATGCTGCGAGGAGAGCCATGTCCGGTCAAGGCATTGGTTAACCTATACCCATCACATGCATCAATAACCAAGTTGATAACTCGATTTCCTTTGTCCAACCCATAACAGGTTCCATCAACTGTAATAGTTTTACCTTTGTGGCATTTTATACACGTGTAGAGATCACCAATTTGTGAAGCCAATATAATACTTTTAATATGTTTTACATATTACATACTAATTATTCACTAGTTGACCAAACTTTTATGTTAATTTTCTTATAAATAACAACAATTTTACTGCCATCTAAAAATTAAACCTCATCGTGCATCTTTTATATATACAGGGATCAAACCCTCATTATATATTTTGCATCACAACAGTTTGTTTTTACGGGATAAAACATGAAAACGCAGATTGTGTAACTTGACTTGATCAGACTCACGGTCCATAGCCCTTTGGTAATCTCCTGACTTTGCACTGAAGTCTAGCTGCTCAATATTGTGAGGATTTGAACATTTCGAACCGTCAAAGGTTAAAAACCAGTGATGGCAGCCACCAGGTAAATTACGATGACCTCCCACACTCAAATGTAGTAACACTCTCAGCCCACTAGAAGCTCTTTGTTTGGGGTAGGTCACTGTCTAAAAAGTTTACAAAGTTTCATCATGTTTTGCAAACTAAGCCAAGCATAACAGTTCTGTATTGTCTTTTTACTCCATTTAAACTTTGCAGCTTGTATTTATGGATGGAAAAAACTCACATCTGTCTCAAATTTGTTGTTTCTAGTTCTTTTTTAAATACTTTTTGTCTAGCAATGAAAGTTAATAGAAAGAATATATTTCTTTCACTTTTACGCAAAGTCTAGAGAAATAGACTTAATAACACTTAGCAATGTAGGGACTAGTACATTTGTTGTTAGTTGTCTCCTCTGTTATATATTAATTTAAAAAAAACTTTACAATAGAGTGAACCCTTGGACGTTTTTTCCATTTCATCTGTTGTTTATAAGTTAAATGATAGCTGTGGTATAGCCAGAATCAAAAGGTTAATAAATAAAAATGGTTTATTGGATAGTATGGAGAGGTAAGTAGCTTTCTAGGGTGACAAACTTCAATATACTAGTGGAGATGAATAATATTATATGTGTACACGTGTGTTCACAGTTTTTGTCTGTAATTCACCAAAAGTGTGTCTTTCTAATGGTTAAAATTTTATTGTTGCTATATTCAGTCTAGCCTGGATTCACTATTTACTCTAATAAATGTGAGTTTCAAATTATTAGTTTTATGTTATTAATGCATATTAATGTTTAATCTAATTTTGAAATAATTTTAGCCAAAATGTATTTAATTTTTACTGTTACTCTTTTTAAAACTAAGGTATAAAAATGAAAGTTCAGACGAGACATTGTTAGCTATAATAGTTTCAGAATCTGCTTATGTGACAACAAGCTAGGAGCGAGCTAATAGCAAGCAAGCTTTCTATGACTTTTTAAACCTGAGATTAAAGTATTTCAAATGAAACTTCAATTTAAGCAGCTTAACTTTCAAAGACTCAAATATTTATTTTAAAAAGACTAAAAGTCCCCCATGAGAAAGATGAGAAATTAACCTTCATCAAACCATTCTCCGGTCCATCAAAACTGTGGTAGAAAACATTGAAATATGTAAAGTAACCAAGGAAACTGTTTTCTTTGTAATTTTGTCACTCCAGTAGTTTCAATAATTATTATAGAGTGAATAGCTTTATTATGTTGTTTTCAAAAACTGTTCTCAATGTTCTTTTAATAAGAAAAAAATATAATCATTAGAAAATGTATGCTCTACCTTTACTCAGAGGCACATTATGGCGCAAGTAAAAATACACAGAAAATGCATAAGAGCCTTATGTTGCAACAAAAAAATGTTGATAAAAAAAACATATAATCTTTAATAACAAAACTCAATTTCAACAAATATTAAACAATCTGTTCCAGAGTTAAATCTTTTTAGGAGCAAGGTAATAGCAAGCAAGCTTTCTATGACTTTTTAAACCTGAGATTCAAGTATTTCAAATGAAACTTCAATTTAAGCAGCTTAACTTTCAAAGACTCAAATATTTATTTTAAAAAGACTAAAAGTCCGCCATGAGAAAGATGAAAAATTAACCTTCATCAAACCGTTCTCCAGTCTATCAAAACTGTGGTAGAAAACATTGAAATATGGAAAGTAACCAAGGAAACTGTTTTCTTTGTAATTTTGTCACTTCAGTAGTTTCAATAATTATTATAGGGTGAATAGCTTTATTATGTAGTTTTCAAAAATTGTTCTCAATGTTCTTTTAATAAGAAAAAGAATATAATCATTAGAAACTCTATGCTTTACCTTTACTCAGAGGCACATTATGGTGCAAGTAAAAATACACAGAAAATGCATAAGAGCCTTATGTTGCAACAAAAAAATGTTGATAAAAAAAACATATAATCTTTAATAACAAAACTCAATTTCAACAAATATTAAACAATCTGTTCCAGATTTAAAATTTGGTTGTTAGATGTTAATGTTAAATGGAAAAAAATCAGCAAACGCTTTGAGATTGTACAGAAAATTATTTGTGAGAAAATGGAGTAAAACATAGCATTACTTTGAAGCTAGTGAAAATTTGTGTGGTCAAACAATATTTATGAAGATTGTAACAGGATGCATCAGGTTAAAGCATGTGCCCAACTATGTTATGTTATTTTTATTTGTGATATTTGTACTGTTGATACATTTTAGGCCACTTTTAACTCATAAAATAGATACACCTTCTAAACAACAAAGCTGCAATGTAATGATTTATACAATTTGCGTTTGTTCTCCTCAACGCTTTTTGTCATAGTTGAGACAATTATGCGTGCATAGTAAATTAGAGAATCATGATCAGATTAGATCAACTTTTTAATAGTGTATGTTTGTATTAACTTTGTTGGTTCTTTTTATTTAATCCTGTAAAATGAAATATTTTTGCGTTTTTCGTGGTATTTATCTTGTTTTTAACAAATCCTTAATGATTCACAAAACTTACCATTACTGTACCAGAGTTTTCACTATCCACTGTTTCATCTACCCAGTAGTACCGTGCATTCCCATACTCTTGGCCAAGTTGACAGCTTTTTCTTGCATCAGCTAAAAATCATTAAAAACTTATTACAGCATCATACAGTACTATTATTGTACAACCATGTTGTGTGAAACTACCAGGGGTAACAGAAATGGGTGGCTGAAAACTTTTACTATACAGTGATTAGAGATAATTATCATACTCAGGTTAGGTATGATTTCCTACACTGTATATTTATCTGTTGTTTAAATTATACGTGTCTGATCTCAGCAAGAACATTCACATGCAGATTCTCTCTATGCAGGACGTCAGATCAATCCACCAAAATTTGAATAACTGCACTAAAAACATTTTTACTAATATGATAATCGAACTTTCATTTTACAATTAAAAAAAAAAAATAAATATCAATAACTTTTTAGATATCCAAGCAATTATCTATAAGTAAAGTTCATACCGACACAGATAGAATCATTCAGCATCATTTTGTGACAGCCTTGAAAGCAAACCTCATCTTGTGAGCAATTGTACATCTTGCTACCACAGCTGTCAGCCTAGAAAATTCAATAATGGGCTAATTGTTCAGCTGTAACAGTGAAACGATCGCTGTGTTTTACTAAAATAGAACTTGTTTATTAAGTTAGAATACTAAGTTGGAGACAAAAATTTTTGTAAGATTTCAACAATTAAAGCTCTGAAAAATGAAATTGATTTGAACCTATTTTAGAGCACAAACACTAATCAGAAACGGGTAAAAAAGTCGTAGAGTTAATTTGCATTTAATACATCTTTTTTCATTACTGAGCGTTTAAAATTAATCTAGCCATAAGTTGGTTGAAAATATTTTGAACTTTTCAGTCTTATGTTTATCAAAAATTTACACATATATTAACTTTAAAATCATGCAATGAGTCAAAAATGGTGACGCTATTTGCAGAAATTGGGAATAGCAGTTTTAACTAAACAAATATTTTGTAAATTTACCAACTCCGCTGAGTTTTTATACGTAAACATTTTTGATATGATTGTATTTGACTTTGTACGTAAAATCTCACATCTCCAGTCTGGATAAGTTTGAAATGGCTGCCAGTTGGAATACCATTTCCTCTCTCAACCTCATCAACATCAATTGAGGACAGCTCATAGCAGGTGCCTGTCAAAAATACACTCTAATGAGATGAGCTATGAAGAAACTATCAGATATATTCATAAAGCTACATACAACTTTTTCCGCAATAATAACATATTAATAATTCATACTACATAAACAAAACATTATTTTCTTGTTAGCTGTGACATAGAAAGGTTCTAGTTTGCACTCCATTCAATAAGGCGTTGTAAAATTTTTATTGAGTTTACAAAAAAGTTTTTGAAAAGTAAGTAGTCGATTTCAAAAAAAATGTTTTTCAATGTTAAACAGTTTCAAAAAAGCCAATTAGTAGTATGACAAACAAATACAATAAATTTGATCAGAACAGACATAAGGTAGATCCCAAAATCTATAAAAACTGTTTAAAAATCTAGTTCTGTTTTTTCTGTTTAAAAACGTTCATTTTCAGATTTGCTAAACTTGTTTGACTTATTAAGTTGAGCGAGCAATGAAAACCTAAGTTGTTAGTACAGCATTTTATTGACTACGTCAATGTATTCCACATACCTTCAGTATCCCTGAAGACAGAGACACAGCTATTTAAGTCTTCACAACCAAGTAGACACTCTATGTCTGTTCTCGCAAACCTTGTTCTAGTTATTGAAGGGTTTGAAGGGGAGATACAAACGTTTTCTTCTAACCCACCTTTCCGACAGCCCTCTCCAAGGTCTTGAAAACAAGAGCACACAATACTGACAGAACATAGAAATGAGTTGTATAGGGGTGACTTATTACACGCGCTGAGTCATTATTTTACTAATGAATGGGAACATGCAACCACAAGCTTCCTTTTCATCCTTGTGCTCCATTTTATGCACTGAACGTTTGTTGGTATATGTGATTACTAGCTGAAGTTCTCTGTGAATTTTTCTCTTTGTTTTTTTGTGGCATGATCTTGATTGTAGGTTTGGTATTTGTTTAGATTCCCATAATGGGCTGCTTTGTTGAGACTGTGCTCTATAGAAGTTTTTAGCAATAGTCTGAATGGTAGTAAGTTTGGTGTTTTTTTTCAGATTCCTACAGATAACAACCTAAACACGATTGTGTTTAGGTTGTTATTTTAGAATGATGCAAATGAAGATAGTTCAGCAGTTTTAAACACGTTGTAATCATTTAATTAATTTTGTAACTTTTGTTTGAAAAATCTGCGAGGCTTTTATATAAGAGAGGAACAAAAATAGTTGCGTTTTTTTTAAATTGTGGCATAGTTTATGTTGCTATTTGCATCAGCCATATTCTTTTTATTGGTTATCATTTCTAAAGTTCCAAAGTTGAAGTTTCGATAGCTCAGATCTGGAATATGTTGTAGTCAAAGCAATGTTCATGAGTAGAGTTTGTTGTCAGTTTACAACTTAGAATGCTTGAGCAATTTTACGACAGCTGCGGTCAATTTGATTTAATACATACAAGTATCTAGTAGAGTAGCGAGTAGATATTTTATACCTGACGGTGCGGTGCAGTCATGCAGCATTGATTGCGGTAGTTGAACTCACAGTCAGCCCTGACAGCTCTCAAAAACCCTTGCAGTATGTATCAGTGTTAGTTAGTTTGCTAAGACCAACAAGTTCACGTTTCAGAGCAAGATGCTCATAGTAGTTGGATCAAGTTTAAAATGTTCAAAACAAATTATAAAATCACCTTGTTTGCTAAGCTGTTAAAACAAAAGCTAAAAAAGCCCACAAAGATTCACCTTTGCCTTTTTGTAAATACGTCATTGAGAACATTGCTACGGCTTTAGTTGGAATAATATATAAATGTTTAAACGAAATTTGAAAAAACGCACTAAGAGTTATGTAATACTTTTTTAATGTAATAGCGGCGGAGGAATTGACAATGATAGAGAAAAAATTGTTTTGTTTAACAATCTTTTACAATTGTATGAAACAAAGAAATCAAAGAGTTATTGAACCAAAAGGTGGGAAAATTAACAAATTAAGATCTAATAACTTCCTATGAAGACCACTACAGAAGAAACAAGTGATGCTGTTGAAATAAAACCACACACAATAGTCACTGCTAAAGCTGTGAGTGGGTTTTCCATTCAGACTGTCGGAAACTGACTAGCAGGTTGACATACCATATTTCATGGAAAAATGTTTTGCATAATCAAAAAGCTGATGTAGATGAGACTGTTAAACGATATCTTCAAACGTTTGTTATTGAGCTGTTAACTCGATTTTATGGATTTCGTGCTTTTAATTTAACATGATATTTGCCAGCAAACAGAATGAATGACATATTTTAATAAATATTGATTAATAAGAAATTGATGAGCATTTGTTGCTAAGGAACTTTCAGAGTTTCTTTTCAGCAGAGCCTCCTATGATGCTGTGAAAAGATTGATTTTTATTTTGTGCAAACTATTTGACACCAACTGGGAATCAAAACGCTATCATTTTTCATGAATAACACATGCATTGATAGTTCAGAGCAGTCATGTTATTTAATAAAAACAATCAGACATTGTTTTTAAAAAAACTGCCATAATAACTAATGCATATCCATAAGTTAAAATTACTTGTAGAAAATCTGTCTGATTCACCGTGCTATACAATTTTTATGAAAAACTACAGAGTCCATCTGTACTCGAAAATGTGGTTGCAAATCAAAGCTAAAGTTGCATACTTAGTTTAACTTCTATAGAAATAGGTGCAGTATTTATTTAAATAGAAGCGAGTTTGCTTAATAATTAGAAGAACACATTAGACAGGCTAATTATAGACATTTATCATATTTTAACCTTGTTTGTTTTGTCCAGAATTAGCTAATCTGGTGACCAAGTACATTGTTCAATTGTTGATCATGGCATTGTCCTGGGAAGCTGCTACAATCTTTTTCTAATGTTTATATTTGCACCGTATCAAAAGCCAAAGATGAAGTCGCTGAACCAAAACTGGCTGATTTGTAGGAAAGCTATTAATAGAGTAAAAGGCAGAAGCCATTCCAAAAAGTTTTAATTAACTATATCCAGAAAAAGTGTCCGGAGCAGAACAGAAGGTTAAATGTGGAGGACATTTTGTTCTTACAAATACCCAGTAAGTCAATATCACACAGGTTTATTATCACCTATGATGATTTACCAAGGTATAAAAAATAATCAACCATTTTCTTTAAAGATATACATGTTTTTTCATATGTTGAAAACCTTTGGCAAGCTTTTTAGAGGTATCACTTTTCATGTCAAGAGACAAAAGCGATTGTCTTGCTTGATCATTAAAATTGATAAGTATCTAACTCATTGGCAAGTGCCTGCTACTTGCTATTAGTCAAAATCACCAATAAAAACTATGAAAAATACAAAATAGCTAAATTCCAACCAGCTTGAATACATTTAAACAAAAGTTTAACCCTTATAGTAAGAGAGACCAAAATCATGTTCATTCTGCTAATTTGAAACGCTTCTTTGCAATGTAACGTTTGTCCATTTATATCTAGAAGCAGGATTTTTTACATAACAGCATGTCTCAATAGTTAGTAGATTAGGGGAAAATATTATTCTACACTTTGTCTTACCATTCCGGTAGTAAAAGCAACAGTAGTTAAAATAGTGTCTATAATTGAGATGACACCATGATTATATTTCAGGAAGTGAGTCTCGACTGTCTTATCTGCATTGAAGGTCAAAAATATATTGTTTTTGCTAACAATTGTTAAAGTGCTGCTAATAACAAACTTTGTTTGACTGTAACTCATTGTATCAACTCTCCAACGATTGTATCAACTCTCCAAAGTAGGAATAACAAACCTGAATCTTAGAAGCTGCATGCTCAATTTCATATGTAAGCAAAATACACAGGCTTTTCATGTACAACTATGTAAAGTAGAAGGCAACACATATTCTGCATTTACTTATCAGCAGAAATCATTGTACCAGATAGAACACTGACATTGTTAACTATTCTTGTGATGCAATAACTCAATTCTGCTTTACACAGCGAGTAAGCTAACTATAGAAAATAAATCTATTACGAGGCTTTTTCCTAACACATTTGCACCAGTAAATAACAGGCTTTTCCCCAGAGCGATCGAGTGTATAACGTATGCAAATTTTAAGAGTATCATTACCAGTTCATACATACGTGTTTCTGTAACAGTACAAACCATCAAGTTTCTCTTAAATCGCAATGCGGTCAAAACAATGCTAAATTTATTGTTGGCAGTCTCGGAATCCGAAGGCTCCACTAGAATGTGATACGCCTGTCATGATTACCAACTTTGATTGCTAGTGTCATAATTGGCAACATTTCAAGATATAACACAAAATAACAGACATTCGCAGAGTCTATTTAGTGGTGGGTCATTATATCATAAATTTGTGCTATATAAAAACATGTAACTAGTTCGAATTTTAACTGATAATCTATTAACTGAAGCCAAATACCTGATACAGTCTACCACCTATTTAGAAAGCCATTTTTAACAGATGAAGTGAGAGCTCAATAGTATGAAAACCCTACGAAACACACATTTTCTACCAAATTTCTCATTCAAACAGTGTATATGTCTAAATAACATGATTTATAGAACGATCATATCAGTTGTCATGAAACATGAAATACCCTTTTTTTCATTTGCGATGGCTTTTGTAATCATATTTTTCTTCGTTTTTAATACTTTGCAGTAGCCTCTACTTAAGAACTGTTGTTTGCAACTATCTGTCAGAGCGCGTTAATTTACGTGTATTTTATTTCACACCTGAACATAAAGAATTACTCTAGACAACTCACTAGATCTAAACAAAATGAATTCATGAATAAATCTTGTCACACCTTGTTTTAAATAAATTCAACACAAATTTTTTTTCATTCATATGCACTTTGCAAACTATGCTGATTAATGGTTTATTTCATAACTTCAAAAACATTTAATGGTGAAAACACGCAGTTGCTTTTAAAGCCTGTTATTAACGAGTGCCATTGCTTGTCATTTATTTTTATCCGTGAATTTCGAAAAATTACCCAAGTCAACTCATGAGATCTAAATGATCTACAGATTATAACTTATTCCAGCGACTTACGTTTTTGAAATACATTTGATTACAGACAAAACTGGCAATTCTAGCTTACGGTTATTAATAAGTGTAAAGTGGTCAACGGCTTTGCTAATAAAACTAAGGAAGAACAGTAAAATATTAAACAATATACCAAAATCTTGAGCTACTAGCAGTAGTAATAGCCAAAAGGTCTTCAAACATGGCTTCGCAGGGTAACAACAACAACTACATATATGGTAATGTATTGCGGGCAACTGCCTTTAAAGGTATGCTCGGTCCGATACTACCTGTCGTTAATGATTATGTTGACCACCGATTCTAATCATGTAGTCCGGACAACGGGCCTGTTAATATATTGTAGTCCGGTGTCCTTAAAACAGATACCGGGTCGTATCCGATTACCCTCCGGGTAACCCGATTGAATAAATAAGACTGTTGCGGCTAAGATGTCTGTATTTTATCATATCGTGTCCAAACACCAACTGCCCTTCTTAAAATTTAATCTCTTTTATATACCACTAATTGAACGAAAACGAACTAGAGGCCGTGTCGACCGTGTTCGGGTAACAATGGCATTTTCGTTAGTTCATAAGAATATATTCAGTAATACATATAAATTCATAAGTAAAATTTAAATAACATTCACGTACTACAGTCAATACACAAACCAAACCTTAACATAAATGAAACAATAAGAATGAAAGTGTTATCGTGTGTTCTTTTAATTGCGGTACTTCTTTGTAGACCGACAAAGATCGGTTTCATTACACATGTTATTACATTAAAAAGTAAGACCACTTTAATTGATGGGAAAAATATACATGTAAAAAGAAGTATTTTTATAATAATTATTATCAATCAAGCTCGAAATTCTTAGAAATATATAACTTTGCTATTTTAGAGCTGTTTGTGTCACTTTTGTTTACAAAAAATGCATGCATATCGATATTAAAATGTTGTATTTAAATCGTTTACACCAGGTAAAAATTCAATTTAAAAAGAGGTTTATCAATGTTATATATTTAGTACGCTAGTCCTTGTGTAGCGAAATCATCACCAAATGCTCATTATTTTATGGTCTCGTGTCTCGAGTCTCAAATTTTTACAAGACAGTGTCTCGAGTCTCGTCTCGAACTTAAAAACCTGTCTCGCTCCACCTCTATTATACATGACCAGAAAATTAAAGGCAGTTGTTTTATAAACGGTCTTAGAAAATCAAACGCTGTTTATGCAATTCAACTGCAACATTCTTGTTGCAAAAAAAGAGAAATAAGAGTTTGCAGATATCTGTAGAACCTGCAGATACATTAGGAAACTGGTATCAAAAGAAATCAACATTTTTTATCCCCGAAGCATTACTGTGTTATCTGGAATTGGCTACGCTGACACGACCTGCTGTTTTTTTATTGTTAAATGTAAAATTGCACTGAAAGATAGCCATAGAACTTTATTTCTAAATTTTGTAAAAAGTTACTTGAATTTAAACAATTAAAAATAAAAAATTTTTAATAGTTATATAATCAGCGCTTTGTCAAAAGGAAAAAATCTTCACTACACAGAAATCGGTTGTCATGCAATGAAGCAACTTATGAAAGGAAAGGAGCTAGCTGCATAGTTTTTACTATAATATACATTGAATTCAGCCTAGAAATATAGGCACAATTGACCAACTTTTGTTTAACAGTTAAACTAAACAGAACTTTGAACCTAAGGAAGCAATCTCATAATTAACCAGGGAGATTGGATTCAGATATGTCTGATATGATAAAGTTATGAAATTGAAAATCAACACCTGCTTTTCTCATCAAAGCCGATGCCATCTTAGATCAAATAACTTCTATAAATTATGCTTCTGACACTCTAAGATCATGCTTTGATTGAGTAGACAAGCAATCAAAACAAATATTCTCACCCATCATTGATTTTTTCCAAAGACGTATACATGCACATCTGCTTAACTCTTGACATCCCATTAGACACTACATGTCACTTCATGAATATTGTGTTCTATATTGAAGGATTCAAAATGAAATGCATAATGTCATTTGCATTTCCCTTTATCCATAGCCAGCTGAAAGGTCTTAAAAACAAGAAAGTGCTTTTTTCAGATCATCGTTACGAGTCAAACGGTTAACAAATTTATAGCAGGGATTTACTGCTTTGAGCAACGCTTTTAGTCACTCTGTTCTACAGAAATTGAACATTCATGCATATTTCTATTTTTAATCTTTCCCTCCACTATATGCGCCAAAATTTTGTTGCTGTACGGGATCAGTTGCTCGATTTCTCTATAAAAATACTATTCTGCTTTATTTGATAGTAATTAGCATTATGGTAAGTATGGTGTTCAGTTTCAGATTCATAAAATATACAACTTTCTTGAGGCTGGGATTTGAGGATGATACTGACTAATGTTTTCAGTAGCTGTTTAATACTGAAGTGTTCGTCTTATCACTGTTTTTGTTTGAAAACTTTAGGCAACTGGCAATTTTGTTATCTAACATTAGTCACTGGGTAACAAGCGGAATAAATAAATAACTACTATGTTTTATGCAAAACAATCCTAATATTTTCTTAACCAACTTATGTTTTGTTTAGGTCTATAAAGCAGCACGTTAAATCTCAGTTCGAGCAAAGCGGGTAAACTATATCTATAGCATTATATCTTACTTGATGTAGGAAACCAATAAACATAAAGCTAATGCAACAGTTTTAATCGCATTAAATTCAATTTAATCTAATTTTGTAACTTTTGTTTGCAAAATCTGTGAGACTAATACAACAGTAGAAACCTTCAACCATGAAAAGATTTGTTGCTGATTCTATGTAACTGGTGACATAATATAATAATAATAATAATAATAGTTTGCAATTTCACATCAATCATGTTCTGTTTATGTTTTTTCCTTTTTGATATCTCAAAGTTAAAGCTTGGCTATGATCAGTAGTCGTGATCAGTGAAGTCAATGTTTATGAGAACAGGTTGTCATCAACTTACAGCTTACCACATTTGAGCAACTTTATGACAGCCTTGTCGAAATCGATGTTTTAACTGAATTACACATAATTATTAGAATAGTAAGTAGATATGTTTTACTTGGCAGTGCAGTACAGTCCTGCTGTGTTAAATACAATAGCTGCTAGCTATGACAACTCAAAACAACTCTCCCACCACTAGGCAGTGTCAGCTAGTTAGATAGATAGTTTGCTAAACTTAACAGACATGCGGATTTAAGGAATATTTTTATATCATATGAAGCCATGTTTCTTGTTGGATTCAAGGCTAATTATAAAACCTCATTTTACTAAGCTACAGCTGCAAAAAAAGCCAGAAGCATATGCATATTTATCTTTGCAAAACTACTGCCACCACTATGATTTTTTTCAGGCTGCCAAAGACATTGCTACAGCATCTGACTCAATGAAAAATAAATGTATGAACAGAAGTTATAGAAATGGTTTACAAGTTATGTTATTAATTTTTATGTATTTGATGGCTGCAGAGACATTGCTTAAAACGGAATTTAAAAAAAGATATATCTTTAGTTAATATCTTTTTCTTTTATGGAAAATAAAAGAAGTCAAAGAGTCATTGAGCCACAATGTAAAAAAATGATAATTTGAAGATTTATTTACTTTCAAAGATGAATAAAAGACAATACAAAAAGTAGTGCCATTGAAGAGAAAAGAGCTACATAGAAAGTTCTCATTAAGTATGCTAGCAGGTTTTGCCTTGACAAACAATTTCTAGCACAACTTGCAGGTATAGTAGAACTTCAGTTTTCAAACGCTTTGGTTTTATGAGCAATTCGGTTTTCGACGGAAGAAATTGGGATTTGTTCATTTCCGATCATGAACGTAAATTCGGCTCTTGACCAAACCGGAGCATGCGCATTAGAAATTAACGTTCGGAACAGCTCCTGAAACAGCAAGAAAACATTCATTAACAAACGGCAAAGCAAGTTACGCTTCATAAACTCTTTACAAAAAAAGAAACTATGTTGGACAACGTCCCTTTACCAAAGGAGTTTGCTAGAGACAACTTCTTCAGTCGAGTCACCCTGAATTATTTTGAAGGAGGATTCTTTATCCAAGATGTGAAGTAAACGTGCCATTACTATTTATATTTTCTTTTTCTCACAATTTTTGATGAAACTGATATGCTGTATTTTTTGCTGTTTCATTATTAACTTCTGCAATTTTTGGTGTTGTATCTTAAGATGAAATGTTTTCGATGTTTGAAGAGCAAAATATACTAGTTGTTTACTTTTTGTTTTCTGTTTTCATCATCATAGATAGAATATCCTTTATTGAAAATAAAGGTGATTTATATTTACACGTTTTTATTTCTAGTATGTAGTATACAGAACAGTTCATGGTGTAAAATGTTAAAACACTTTACCGAAGTTGTTATCTCGGCTTGGAACAAATTAGATGTACATAAATTAATTCTAATAGGAACAATTGTTTTAGATCTGGAACATTTCGGTTTTCAAACCTCCTTCTGGTATGGATTATGTTCGAGAACCGAGGTTCTACTGCTTAGACTAAACTGTTAAATAATATGCTCGGTTTGCATAAATGGAACTAATTGTTTCTTTTGCATGTAGATTAATCTAGAAAGAAAAATAAATGAACCATTCGGATGAAGCATAGCAGGTTGTCAAAGCATAGCAGGTTGTCAAAACAGATTTAGTATAAAAATATTTTATCTATTGTAAAAGAGATGGGTTGAAACTGCTGAATGGTATACTAAAACCTTTGTTTTTGAGTTATTAGCCTGATTTTAATAAAGTCATGCCTTGAATTAAACGTGATATGAGCCTGACAACAGATAGAGTAACACAGTTTAATCAATATTGGTTGCCAAGAAACCGCCTCTCATGATGAGGATGAGGAGGGCTCTCATGATGCTGTAAATAGATTGATTTTTATTTTGAACAAACTGTTTGGCAAACCATTAGGGAATCAATGCAGACTGTCTTTGCTTGAATAGAACACGTACTGATGGTTCAGAGCAGTCACTTTATTTATTCATAACAATCAGACACTGTTTTTATTATCCGAGTGCAATAATATATCAAATTGGAAATATCTCTCAAAAGCTGCTCTGAAGCATTTTGTAGCACCTTTAAAGGTAACTGCCAAGTCTAGTTGTAATCGAGCATGCTGCGGTAAACAAAAGCTAAAGTTACAAAACTAAGTTTAGCTTCTAAAAAATTAAATAACTGCAGTAGCTATTTTTAATAGTTGTCAGCTTGCTTAGTAATAAATACTACACCAATTAGAATCACAGAAAAAGGAAAACAAACAGTCAAAGGTAGCACTAACAATAAATGTCAGATTATTTGCAGTCATAAAAAAAGGAATTCAACAGTTAGCACTTTAGCTAGTTACTTTAAAAAACAATGTTTATACAGCTGCAGTGACTTGTTACTGTTTTGCTGTTGACACCTGCATTAGCAGCATCACATGTCACAACTGTTCCACACTGTCAAACTCTGGTTTACATTAATTACATGCTAATTCTCATTTTTTTAAAAACCTAAATTTTACTGTAAAAATCATTTATAATTATGTAATAATTATGTAATTAATAATAATAATTTATGTAATAATCATTCATAACTTTTGGGACAGCTCGCAGTGGTGTAATATTTGTCAAGTTCACTTTGCTAGCCAAAGGTTTATGAAACAGCTGTATGTCTTAATTAATGGTTTAGAACAATTTGATTCTATTTTCCTTTTTATATCAAAAACATGTATGTCACTTGTTGTTAACATTTTAGTAGCATTGGTATTGGGTTGAAAAGTATAAAAGTAACCGGTATTCTAAAACAGAGAACAAAAAATCTGATGCTTGAAATTAACTGGTTAAAGTAAAGCTTTTGTCAGCAAAATATACACACTTTTCCTATTAAATTTAAAAAAACCGGAAAGTGATGCATACTTCGTATTTGTAGGTTGGCAGAAGAGTTACAGGTAAAAAGATGACATAAATTTACTCTGGTCCTGCATATTATCAGTTTTGATCTCAATTGCAAATCATACTAGTAACAAATGCATTCTTCTATGACAAATGTGAAATAAAGAGTTTTTCACATACCGAGAATGCTGTCTGTCACGGTTGAGGTGAGATCCCATAGACCCAAAAACACTACTGGCCAAATCTTCATTGTTGCAGTGTGCGTCTAACAAGCATGATTCACGGAATGACTATAGCCGTTGTCATGAATCGAAATGGATTTTTCTCTCATCGATGCTCGGTTTACAAGTCATGTGACTCTTTGTTTTTACAACACTTCAATAGCCTCCTTTGAAAAACTGCTGTTTCAAAAGCTCTATAAACATCTGCTATTGCTTATAGTTAATTGGAACACATGACCTTGTAAAAAAAACAGTAGAGTCAGATATTAGTTCTGGAAAAAAGCAGGAGGACCTATTTTGCCAAGGAAACCGTAAACTACCATGACCTATGATTGCCACATTACACACAGAAAATGGGTTTAATGACCATCTAAGACCTGACACATAGACCACCCAAGAAATGTTAAATGCTAATTGGACAGGAAAGCCACAAATAACTGTATCTCACCATAATTTATACATTTATTTACGTACTTATTCAGATTCAACACATTACATCAAATATTGCATAAATATTAAAGAGAGAGACGTGAAAATGGAACAGCTATCTAACTATACAAAGAGCCTGTACAGGGTACAAGAGAGCATCCATGAGTGCATCCCCGAGCTACAACAAAAATATTGAGTTTGTCACATAAACAAAAAATGCATGGCTTGAGCTTACATTTAAAGATTTGTATTTTATGCTTTTTAATTTATGTTAGTTTTAAACTTTATGTTTTATGATCATTGTTATTTTATTGTAGGCCCTACATTGGCAATGTCAAAGCAGCCCTCAAAAACCATGAAACTCATGAAAAACAGTATTTTTAACTATGTCTCCATGGGATTCCATTTAATCACAACATGTTCCAAGGAGCTTGCTTTTAGCAGTGAGCAGAACCTTCCTAAAATAAGCTTTAATAATTTTTCACAGTTATAAGACATTTTTTAAAAATATGACATTTAGAAAAACGGAAAGTATAGAGCAAAAGACATACTCCAGAATTTTTTTGGAGTTTTAATGTTAGAAACAAAAGAGACAATTTTATATAATCGACGCTCAAAAAAATGGCTAAGATTTTTAAACATCATGGGCTTCGCAGAAACATTAGTGCCGACGCTCCACTGCAGCTGATCGGTTGCGATATGCCTAGTAAACAATCACACAAAGTTTGCAAAATGCTGACAAGAAGCCAACTCAAAGTTATTATTCTCAAATGGCTATATATATATATATATATATACATTGTATATATATATATATATATATATATATATATCTATATATATATATATATATATACAATGTATATATACATATATACGCATATATACTTTGTTTCATATATGTAAACTAAGAGTGCTCAATATAAAATAGAGCTAAAATACCTAAAAGTATTTGGGTAAAGTTTATTCAATTTATCACTACAACCATTGGTTTCATGCAGAAAGCGAGCTAGCTGCAATCGTCAGGTCTGATGAGCTAGCTGCAA
This sequence comes from Watersipora subatra, assembly GCF_963576615.1. Taxonomy (NCBI): domain Eukaryota; kingdom Metazoa; phylum Bryozoa; class Gymnolaemata; order Cheilostomatida; family Watersiporidae; genus Watersipora; species Watersipora subatra. Next base: position 7,513,052 of record NC_088713.1, read on the forward strand.
TCGTTAGATCTGACGATTGCAGCTATAGCTCGCTGGCTGTATGAAACCAATGGTTGTAGTGATAAATTGAATAAACTTTACCCAAAAACTTTTATGTATATACAAATATATATATACAAGTATGTATAAATATATATATATGTTATATATATATTTGTGTTATATATATATTTATGTTATATATATATACATTTACGTATATGCTCCCTCACTTCAGTATGGTTGAGCGCGCTGTGAGAGGTGTGGCACTATTAGCCTATGTGCAAAGCTCATCACTTTTGTGATTTGAGCACTCTGGTGTCAGCACATTGACTTTCTTAAAGTCTGTGAGGCAATCTAGTTGTTTCATGGCAGAAAGTCAACTCTTATTGGTCATGGGATTTGTTTCCCTTGCCTAAGCTTTGAGCTGCACTGATGAGGCTTCAATAGCTGAAACGGTACTGTCTGTAGCATGAGTATATATATATATATATATATATATATATATATATATATATATATATATATATATATATATATATATATATATATATATATATATATACATATATATATACATATATATATATTTATATATATATAATATATATTATATATATTTATATATATATTTATATACAAATATATATACTGTATATATAATTTCTTTTGTATATCAGTATATGTATAAAAATTGGTAAAGGAATAGATAGTCTATTTATCTTTTTTCAGACACTGCCAGTTTCTTGTTTGCGAAATCATCAGGCTGTAGACTTCAACTTTAAAAAAAACTATTTCAAATAGTATAAAATACAAGCTAATGTCTGTACAATATGAAACTAGTAGACAATTGAAGACAAAATTGAGTCTTGAAGTTTAGAATGAAGTAAAAATTGAAAGCTCCAACAAATTGCAAAGTAGGACACAGGTTATAATATCATCACAGGTTAAATGCAAGAAGTAAAATATCAACTGGTAGAAGTATTTCTCAGTTTCTCAATGCGAATTTATTAAGAGGTCTTTGACAAGTTAGAGGTAAGTTAGCAGGTTTATTGGTTTAAAGTTTAATATTGCTCCCCCTGAAAAAGAAGAGCAAATTATAGGCAACATCTGTTTTGTCCGTAACAGGGCTAAATTTATCTTCCAAAAATTCTGATGAGCCATTTGAAAGGTTCACAGCCAGCCTCTAATTGAATGCTGCTTCTAGTTGACTGCCAATATTATAGAGAGACGGTTGAAAAATAGAGTGCCACGGCGCTCAATTAGAGGTTCTAGGGTATTTTAGTAGTTCAGCCTAAAAACTGTTGATAGAAAGGATTCACTGCATCATCCTGATGCAATGTTTGTTTATGATCTAGTAATTTCAAGTGTGGGATTATATTATTTCAGGAATTAAGAAAGTTTTCAAAACACACGACAAAATTTAAATTACAAACCATATACAAGCAACAAGTTACTTCAACAAAGCAACAAACCTTCGGTATTTTGTATGCTCTATTCAAAGAAAAAACAAGTAAAAATTCATCCTAAAATTAGCTAAATGACATAGCGATGAAGCTCCCAAGTTGATATTTTTAAATATAGGGTTGGTTCATGGGCACATATATTAGCTGATGGGTGAAATATATACGTTGTAAATGTATATAGAATGTATATACATTTATATGTATATATTTATATATACACAGTAAACGTGTGCGTGATGGGATATATCACGTCAGAATTACGTAATTTTTTCTGTGTTGACAAGCATTTATGTATAAGCTCATATATAAATATAAATATATATACATATATATATATATACATATATATATATATATATATATATATATATATATATATATATATATATATATATATATATATATATATATATATATATATATATATATATATATATATATATATATATATATATATATATACTCATGCTACAGACAGTACTGTTTCGGCTATTGAAGCCTCATCAGTGCGGCTCAGAGCTTAGGCAAGGAACACAAATCCCATTACCAATGAGAGTTGAATGCATGCCATGCCATGAAACAATGCAATGCCATGAAACAACTAAGTTGCCCCACAGACTTTAAGAAAGTCAATGTGCTGACACCAGAGTTCTCAAATCACAAAAGTGATGAGCTTTGCACAAAGGCTAATAGTGCCACACCTCTAACAGAGTGCTCAACCAAACCGAAGTGAGAGAGCATGTACTCATGCTACAGACAGTATTGTTTCAGCTATTGAAGCCTCATCAGTGTGGCTCAGAGCTTAGGCAAGGAACACAAATCCCATTACCAATGAGAGTTGAATGCATGCCATGTCATGAAACAATGCAATGCCATGAAACAACTAAGTTGCCCCACAGACTTTAAGAAAGTCAATGTGCTGACACCAGAGTTCTCAAATCACAAAAGTGATGAGCTTTGCACAAAGGCTAATAGTGCCACACCTCTAACAGAGTGCTCAACCAAACCGAAGTGAGAGAGCATGTACTCATGCTACAGACAGTATTGTTTCAGCTATTGAAGCCTCATCAGTGCAGCTCAGAACTTAGGCAAGAAACCAAAATTCCTTTACCAATGAGATTATATATTATACCAGCCCATACGGCAGCGTTTACTACCTGTATCGTAGTTTTGAATACAGTCATACTTCGACTTACGAGCTTAATGCGTTCCGAGACTGATTTCGTATGTTAATTTACTCGCATGTTGGTGCAATTTATTTATATATAGAACGATTAAATATATATTGATTGGTTTCCATACTCTAAATTGAAGTTTCTCCCTGGTTAGCGAATTTTTCCTTTGTTTCGCTTTCACGACTAGCCGGCCGTTTTAAGATAATCCTATCTAAAGACGTTTGCCTTTGTCGCCCTCTCAACATGTTGTAATTAGGACGAACGCTGGTGTCGTCACAAAAGGTTAATGCGCGACCACTAGCCAACTCGTCCGAATGTCTATTTTTATAGTTTTGCTAGATAGCACCGGCCTTTTCATATAGCATCGTTCTAGTTACGCCATCGCCGGCCGAGAGTGGCAAAAGTGGTGTCAAAAAACTCTCGTGGCAGGAGGCACAAAAGCGCGATTGTCCGATATCCCGATCTCAAAGACAAAGTGTGTAGTAGTACAGCTACGGTGTAAATAAACTCTCGTGGCAGGAGGCACAAAAGCACAATTCTCCCGCGTAATATGGAGCGACTTTGATAAATTTACGCGCAAAGTTGGCTCCGCTTTATTGTACAGTTTATATTTACCACCTACGTCGCTTATATCATGAATGATCACAACTATTCACGCATAATATCTCAAAGGCCGAGTAGTAGTACAGCAACGCTAGATTGGCATGCATTATCAACGGTAGGTTGGTTCTGAAATCTTGGATAGATAAGGAAAATTTAAATTATATGTGCTATTTATTTTATATATAGAAAGGCCTACATATAATTGAAAATAACTCATAATTAAGTTAGTAATTTGAATTCAGTATAGTAGTTACATTAATAATGTGTTTTTATTCATCATTTTATTCATCTATTATATTATTATAATTATATTGCAACTTTAACCAAGGATGTATAATCAATCACTTCCCCTCTGAGGAGAGGTACTTGGTATAATAATGGTTAATACTATACCTGCTTTAACCAAAATTATACGCTATTTTTTGCAAGAAATTTTGCAATAATGTAATGTAAATTCTTGCTTTAAGATAACTTTAGATTTATCAATATTAAATGAATCTAATGAATCTATTGTTTGTAATTGTATTGTATTGGTTGAAAGAAAGGGGAACGAGAGGATAAGTACAATCAATGTTACTGTTTATGACGCCCTTCGAAGCTTGACCAAGTATATTAATCTACATGAGCTTTTTAACAATTTTGACATCATGTTTTCAACATCAACAGTCAACAAGAGTTCGAGTGCATCACATAACCTGGAAATTTCTCTGTTATGTTTTGATGCACAGATGTCTTTTAATGGGTGTACATGGATATGGTAATCACCCTGTCCCCCACATTAACTCACACAATATCGTATTCTTTTTTGGTTTGTGTGTGCGCATTTTATCGCAGATGGGTTGTGCGCTGTAACTTTTTCTATTATTTTCAGAATGTACTACCAGATGGCTATACATATGAACAAAGGATTGAGTTAAAGTGGAAAGAAAATGAGTTCAATTTCTATGTCAAAGAGCTCAATAGCCAAGCCAGTATAGAAAGCTGGCTTACAAGATTCAAAAGCAATTTTCGTTGGAGGACTCGTTGCAAAAGACCCGCAACTAAGAAACTGATATTTCGTGTAAGTATTATTACCCATCAAACCAAAACACTAAGTGTGTTGTATATTTTACGCCTTACATAAAACCTTATTTTGTACTATGTCAATGATTTTCTATCCTAGGCTATTATGAGAGGTTTTTTCTTTCAAAAGCGCACCCCAAATACATTGAGGTTAAATCATTGCATTGGATAAATATGCAAAATAGTACGCTGTGCGATACACTCCTTATTATACAATGCGGAACAGGTTTTGCAATTATTGTCCTGTGTCTCAATTGCGAAAATGCTTTTCTTTCCAAAAGAAAGCTCTCCGGGGTTCACCTAAAAGTGTATGGCAAAGCAATAGAATTTTGGACACATGGGTATCTGTTCTGAGCTATTTTGGTTACATGTTTTAGCTAAGAGCTGTCTGCCAACATCACACTGGGTACAAACGAAGTGCAGGAGCTAAAAGAACATACAAAAATGTAAAAGACACCAACTGCCCTGCCTATATTAATATCAATTTAAGGAAGAGTGAATTCTTGTGAGTGTTCTAAAAGATTGGTACTTAAACAGATGGAGTTACTGGCATCAGCAGCTCCTTACGTTTGAAGTCTGAGTACTTGAACTATGCCGCCAATAATGTCATAGTGTCAGATACACACCAAGTTCAATCTCATTTTAACGCATAGAGAATTTCTTTTTATTAAAATGAAATCAATTTAACCTGAATTCTCAGGGACAATGAAACGGTGGCAGATGTGAAACTCAAACCTGGGCACAACCATCAGACAGCCTCAGCTGCAGCTTACTCCAAGAACGCTGTGTCCAATGAGCCAAGGGTGACACTGGAAAGACTTCCAAGATGGACATTGTCCAATGTCGGCACTGGAACATCTAAAATTGGAGGCTGAAGAAAATATCATCAAGCTGGCTGACAGATCCATAATACCCTCACGAAAATATTGTACCAGGTATAGTGTTTGATGCATATATATATATATATATATATATATATACATATATATATATATATATATATCAATCAATGTCAGAAAATCTCAAGTGCCCCGTTTCTCCAAATATGATGTTCAGTTTTCCACAATCCACTATCCAAACAATGTTTTGAGATACACTGCTTGTCAGTTAAAGTCAGTTATTAATATGCACTTTTAAAAGCAAAAAGTTAAATCTTTTACTCAGCTATCGTTGTGTTCAAATATGAGACACCGGCCAATTGTTTATCCAATGCCTGAGCAGTCTCTCCATCAGCGGTCGTGAAGATCGCTGCGCCGTTTAGAAACTATGGCCAGTCCTTTTGCGAACTAAATGCCCTGAATATAATCCTTCGGTTTGATAATTGTGGATGTATTTCTGTCATATTGTTGAGCTAGTTCAATCACGCATACACATTTTGCATATTTTTCAATAATTTTCTGTTTAATATCAACTGTTATCATTCGCTTTTTCTTTGCATTATCTTTCATTTTACTGGCAAACTTTCGGTCAACGTGCTCTATCTAGTTATCCCGTTTTTTTAGTTATGATAAGTATTTACAGGCTATAAATCAAAGACAACTAGAGAGCACATTGACTCACCAAAGTACTTACGCTTGCGACTTGTTGCAGGGCTCGTCGGTACGTCTACCTCTGAGTGTTGTCCAACCAAGTCTGTGGAGCTCACTGAGATTGAGAGCTGCAGATTTCTTATTCTAAAATCAACCACTCAGAGGCAGTATCTAGAAACTGGTAGGCTGTCTTTACCCTTATTTGAGCCATAAGGGATCCAATGCTGTGTGTCTTTCAAGGTTAAATTATTCATTCTTACATCAGCATTGGTTCCGTTGAAGTATGTATAATTAGATGGTAATACTTAGTTCATAGGATATGCCAGTCATGAATCGTGGCTTTTGTTTCGGAAGGGCAACTGCGTTAGCTATAGCCTACTATGTATAATTTGTAGTCCTTTGTTTCTATGTGCTAATCAGGTATACTAATTTTGCACATATCATACACCCGCAGTTTAAAACATATTAGTCCCTAATATGAAAAACAAAAATGACATGATCATAATAAAGTAATAATTATAAAATAATGTCCCACCAAATCAGAGGGTGGAAACCGAAACTACGGAGATTAAAAAAAAAACAGTAATCGTATGGTTCACTTAGGCTATTTACGCATGCGTAAACAACATACGCATGGTCGTACTCAGCATTACAAGTACACTACACACTGCTATCCAAAACACTACCATGTCACTACAAAACCAGTTTCTTCTAGTTACATTCATAATCAATTATGCTACTGCTACTTCTACACCTTTTGTAAGTATTAAAATAAAAACATAATTGTGAAGAAACATCACATTTCTTGATCAGGCTGTCATTGCATCTTTTCACAAAGCCGTTATGTACTTTTTTTGCGCTTGGCCAAAAATATGGCTTTGAGACCGAGAAAGTTTTTTTTATTTCTCGGAATTTTCTTCAAAAATTACATTTACCAGATTATATTAGCTTTAGATTACTCAAGGCACACCTGTGCTCACATAAATGCCTTTTACATTGCATATATCTGAATGAATAGTGCACTCGCTATCCATGAGTGCAAGAGTGTACAAATGGTCCTTAACTACCAGGAAGGTAATAGCAACGCCTCACCACTTTCCCAGAAATTTGGTTATCAATATAAGCAGCGTAAGCGTGGCTATGTTTCTAGTTAAAATAAAAATAGCAAAATAAAAATGTATGTTTGTATGCGTAGAAAACAGGGTACAGATATACTATCCATTGCAATACATAGAAGTGAGTGGCGCGTGACTATTTCCTTCCTACTTAATTATCAGATTAGAAACACTTGTAAAGGATGGAGGGGTGTCACAGAGTGTGCCACAACACTGAAGCGTCTTACAACACCGAAGCCTCCTACTGCAGCTCCGTTTGTGTTTACATCTACTGCTGAATTGCCACTAGCTATCGGTAATTGTGCTAAGCAATTTATGATTTACAAATTTATACACTTTTTTCAGTTCTGCTAGTCATGTCATGTGTAAAAGAATTTCGGATCAATTTACATCAACACACAAGAGTAGCTTGATATATATATATGGTATTCTCTATTGTATTTGTTATCATTGTAGATTGGTCAGTGGTTGGGCCGATAGTGGCAGTCGGTGCCATGGTCCTACTTGTGGGTACAATTTTTATTTGCTACTTACATAGAAGATGCCAGCGTGCACCCATCCAAATTGAATTAGCACAAGTTGATGCCTAATTGTATATATAAATATTTCAATAAAAGTAATCGTGTTTACACATCCAGTCTATTTGGTTCTTAATAACGTCTTTGGCTAAAGATAATGCGGTTATATGCGATTATAAAATGACAGTTGCCAAGGTTAGTCATGGCTGGAGTAGAGAAAGCCTTTCTCTCGTTTTTGCTTTGGCTTCCTCCGCAGACCATATCTGTTTGCTCTTTGCTCGTTAGTGGTGGTAGGGTTGCTGCCTGTTTCAGACTTTGCTACAGACTCTTGATCTGTCGCCAATTTGTTTGCGAGTTTTGTCGAATGTTGCAGCTGACTTCTTGTGTTTGCAGGTTTTTGTTGTTTGATTGTTGAACTACTAACTCTTTCTTTTTAATTGTAGGTTTGTTATTTGCCGTAGAGCTATCGCTTAGTTCATCACTTCGGCTAATGTCTATTGTTGATGCGCTAGTATCATCATCCGACTCGGAACCACTGCTAACGTTTCTTTCCGAATCTATATTGGTGTCACTATCAGGTGAGTAACCAAGATCTAGACTCATCTCATGACTACTTCCTCGTACTAGTGGTCCAAGATATAGCTTGAGCGTGTTTAAATGTACTCGAAAGGGTGGCTCATCCGGGTCATCAAAATGCTGGATGTTGGCATTAGTGTCGGATATACTCTTGATTATGTATATTCCTGTCCATCGCTTAATTAGCTTAGAGGTATGATTTTTGTATCCTCTGGGTGTGTAATATAGAACTGCATCACCCACTTGCAAGCTTGAAGGCTTCGCCTTCTTATCATACTGATGCTTCTGCATGAGCTTTCCTTTCTCTATAGCTTCCCTAGCTCGTTGCCAAACCTGGGACATTTTCTCATGTAGTTGAACAGCAAATGTTCCTGGTTCAATTCTCTCAGGTAGTTCAGTTTTAGTTATGTCGTATGGTAATCGCATTTCTCGACACATCAGGAGTAGGCTTGGAGAGGCGTTTATTATTGTATGTCGGGAAGAATTGTGAGCCAGTTGGCAAAATGGAATGAACTCATCCCAGTTTTTGTGATTCTCAGCTACGACATGTGATAGCAAGTTTCCGATACTCCGATTGTAAACTTCAACCTGACCATTTGTTTGTGGGTGATAAGGGGTGGTCAATCGATGATCGACTTTTAACAACTTTTTGATATTTGAGATTACATCACTCAAAAAGTTCTTTGCTCGATCGCTGATTAGAATCTTGCTAGCTCCAAATCGACAGAAAATTCTGTTTATGTACGATCGAGCTACCGTTGCGGCGGATTGGTCCTTGGTGGCTTCCATTTCACACCATTTAGTGAAATGGTCTACCCATACCAGAATGTGTTTGTTACCTGACTCGCTTTCAACATATGGTCCTTGAAAATCAACCGAAAGTACAGGAAAAGGGTGTTGTGCCATCTGATTTTTCAGTAGTGCTCTCATTGGTACTTTCGGGTTTTTATTCTGTTGGCATGATCCACATTGGGTAATGTGACGGCCAACTTCTTTTCGCATTTTCGGAAACCAATAACGATCAGCCAAGGTTAACATTGTTTTTGTCACTCCAGGATGCATGGACATCATGGACTCGTGTGCCGCATGTAGCAACTCCTTCCTTTGAGAGGATGGTATTGCCAGTAACAGCTTGTCATCTTAAACACAGTATAACACTGTTTTCACTACTTTGAATTGCTTGCTTTTCTCTTTAATGACGTTAATATCTCATTTTCCGGCATCTATTGGGAATTTTCTTTTCTGGAGATACAAGAGGATTGGTGAGAGATAGTAATCTTTTGCTTGGGCAGCTGATGTTGCCCTATCATTTTCAGTAATCTCGTCATCGGACTCGACTAAAGCAACTTCTGCTCTGGATAGAGCGTCTGCAACCACATTCTCTTTTCCAGGCTTGTGGCTGATGTCAAATGAGTAGTCAGCTAGCTGCACTGCCCACCTAGCTAGTCTTGGTGATAAGTCGCCTTTCTTTACAATGAATGTGCAGGCTATATTGTCTGTTAGCACCTTGAAGTGCGCGTTCATGAGAAATGCCTTGTAGTGCTTTATCGCACATAAAATGGCGTAGAGCTCCTGTTCACAAGCATCCCATTTTTGTTCTGCAGCTGAGAGGGCTTTCGAGTAGAAGGAGATTGGGGGCATTTTCCCATCCTCTCCCTTCTGTGAAAGCACTGCTCCCACCGCAGTTGCTGATGCATCCGTAGTCAGTACAAATTCTTGTTTAAAATTTGGGAATGCTAGAACTGGTGCTGAACATGTTCTGTCCTTGAGCGTATTGGCAGCTTTCTCACATTCTTCTGTCCAAACGAAGGGACTGCACTCCTTGGTGAGGGCTATCAATGGTGCCGCTAGTTTTCTGAAGTTCTGGATGTAGGACCGGTAGAATCCGAACAATCCTAAGAGTTTCTGAACTCCTGTTTTATCTTTCGGCGTGGGAAATTCCCGTATTTTCACAGTGTTATGTGGTGACACAGTTATACCACTTTGTGAAATCACATGACCGAGATATGCTATCTCCTTTTGGCAAAAGTAACTCTTGCTGAAACGATATTGTATGCCTGCATATCGCAAACGTGTGAATACTGTGGTCAGTAGTTTGATGTGGTGATCAAAATCTTTTGAAGTGAGTAGCCAATCATCTATATAAACGCAAGAGTTTCCAGCACTAATCAGATCAGCAGTTATGGCTAACGCTAACCGTGTGAATGTGCTAGGGCTTCCGGATGCACCTGTAGGCATGACTGTCCATGCGTAGGATCCCCATGGTGTTATAAAGCTACTCTTCTCTTGAGAATCTTTGTGGAGGGCTACCTGATAGAATCCGGAGCTTAAGTCGATGCTGCTGAAATACTTCTTCCCATGCATCACTTCCATGGCATTTTCTATGTTAGACAAGGCCATAGAGTGCTTGACAGTTACAGCATTCAATTTGCGGTAATTGACGCAGAACCTCCAGCTGCCATCCTTTTTCTTAACTAATACTATTGGAGAGCTCCAATTACCTGTGCTCATCCTTATCAGGCCATGTTCTAGCATTTTATCAATCCGCGATTTCACTTCGGCTTTAGATGTACCGGTATGTTGTAGGGTCTGCTCCGTACAGGTGTTGCTCCTGGTACAGTTTCAATAACGTGCTCAACAATGGTAGTTCTCCCGAGCTCCGAGACATTTTCTCCAATTATGTCACTAAAATTGTTTATCAGTGTTCTTAGTCAACCCATTTCACTATCTGTCAGATCTGTGTCCTCTTGCTTCAGGGTGTCTCCTGGGTTAGTAGACTCCTTGGTTTTCGCAGGAACCGATTTCAGATTGAGTATAGGCAAGTCTTGCTCTAAAGTTTCTACATTGTCTACGAACGTACCTTCTTGCAGTGTATAGGATGATGGTCCGGCATTCATCACTGGAATGCGGATGTTTTCTCTATCAACTTTACACACCGACTTTCCCATAATTACACGTCGAGATCCAGCTTTTGAATCTCCTTCGAATATGCAGTCACGTTCGTCAATGTTTGATGATTTAACCTGGACTTCTACTAGTGTCTCGGAAAATGGAGGCAGTTCGGTGTTGTGTACAGCTTTTACTGCACAGACCATATGATCTGTCCTCGACACTGTGCAAGCCTTGACAGCTTTGTTGTCTATAGGTAGCGTCTCTCCATTGACTCGTATCGTGCATTTGTCAAAGTTATAGGCGACCTCACCCAACTTGGCCAAGAAATCGGTAACCCAAGATTATTTCGTGAGAAATTTTATCAGCGACAGAAACATTGCTGATACTCATGTCTTCCAAGTTTCACAAGTGCTGCGGTACGACCAACAATAGCTAATGCGTCATTGGTTACTCCAGTTGCACAAAGTTTGTTTATGCAGTGGTAGATTTAGTTCTTGAGCAATGTTCAATCGCATTAGGGTAATAGTGGCTCCTGCGTCTGCTAAAGCCATATAATTGCGACTGGCTATGCTCACTTTCACCAATGCATTCTTGCATCGTTGACCGCTATTGACTCCGAAAACTTGTGGGAGGTTGGATGGGTCAGCCTCTAGTCAAAATTCTTCTGTAAAATAAGTTGGAAATGTTACTTCCGGTATCATGGTCAAAGGTTCCTGGGCATACACTTCTGATTCTGTTGGAGCAGATGGTAGTTCCCAGGAGGTCGTGGCGCTACACGGGAGTAACATGGTTTCCTGCTCATTTGTGGCCAGAACTAGATCGCTTGCATCTTGGAAAGCTGGAGTCTGGTCAACAATTGCTTCTAGTTCTTCCTCATCATTGTTCTGCGCTCTAATAGCATTTACTGACTCTCTACTGGGTCCAAACCATGGAATACAACATTTAAGGAGACAGCCATATCCTAGGAGTGCTATAGAAATAACACTAACAATCACGTTTACTGGTAAGGTCCAAAGTTCGAAGCCTGAGGCGACATGTCCTCCAAATAAGAAAGCCATGAAGGACCTGCCTAGGACCTCTTCCTTGGACTCAACAACATTTTCCTCAAATGATCTATGGGGAGAGGTGGCCACTCCCATAGCGTGTAGAACTTGATGCTGTCGGCTGAATGTGGCAAGCATATCATTCAGAGCGCTATGGTCACTGAATTCTTGCCGATTGAGTCGATGAGTGAGACTGAAAATACTTTCATGAATCTCTACTGCATGGGCACCTAAATGGATATTTAGCAGAGTAAGGTTGTGAGTTACTTTTGCTACTTCCAGGGTTCCATCCAGTTTGTACTTATATATTGTGTCATTTAGCTGTACTAATGCCTCTTCTTGTAACTCGCATTTTACTTGCATGCTTTTGGAATGAACGACATTCATTACTGGGTCCAAGAATCCTCTATGTGTCTTGCCACCAATAGTGACATTCATTGGAAGGTACTCGGTGCAGTTATCCTTGGGCATTGCCACAAAGTTGTACATGCCTGCAGACAGCTGGGTGCAAGGGTAGACTTGCACAAAACTTGGGCCGGCTTTGGCGGTTATGTTTGGATTTTTCAGCATGTATCGTGCGCTAATTGTGGGATGTTGAGACATCAGCAGACTTACTATTTTCAGAGTAGCTGCAATATTCTGGCAAGTGTATGCGTAGTTGTTCCAAAATTGTTTCCGTTCTGATGTTGCAAGATCAGTTGCTACATCCTGTATCATTGCGTTGAGTAACGCCGTATCATCTCCCCATGCTGTATACTCATTTATAACATGATCATCTAGGGTGATATTTGGTAAAAGGTGTCAAGAACCGCACAAGGAGTCCTTGGTCTGTCATGGATATGACTCTTCCTTGACAGTCCTCGTGATGATGCAGTCCATGTTTAGTGAAAGTAAAAGCAAGACCGAAATCATCACTCACAAAATGTCCATCAAAGTATGTGCCATTGACTGAAAAGTCTTGCTCGAATTCACAGGTGACATTTTCGTTCTTTTCCCAAACGAGCATGGTGCCATCAGCCAGTAGGCAACTACCATGGTCATAATTGCAGTGAGATACGTCTCCTGCAGGTGACTCAAAGTACTGAGCGCCATGACTTTTATAAACAGTTGTTTCGATTGTGCTGCATTGATCAGCACTGAAATCGTGTTTCTTGCAACAGTATTTGTATTCTGCATCAATAGGGTTCTTGGTTAGGTAAACACCTTGTCCTCCATAAAGAGTTCCATCTTTGCATTCATGGTTGCTGACCATGGTCAAACATTCTTCTTTCGTTATCGAGGGTGGTTCAGAGCTTGTTGTTTTGGTTTTTATATCAGTGAAGAAACTAACTTCTGTAGTAATAGTTTGTCGAAATTTGCTGCATTGATAGGCAAGGCTGTTCCATTTCACTAAATTTCTTTGGTAGACTATCATGCGTAGGGGGGCAGGTTTCAGTGTGGCATTCTGCACCCTACTATCGCAGTGGTAGTTTGTATTAACTCGAAAAATGTGAGGACTGTCCTCTTTCCTTGATCCACATATCAATGGGCCTCTAGGATGCGCAGCTTCTCCGCCTACAAAATGACAGAGCAGTGTCATCAATGCTAACGATGCGTAAGTGGTTGGAGTTATGCCACTGCCTTTCCTTTCCGATTACGGCGTCGTTTTGGTTTTTCGTCCATCACCACATTTACGTGTTCCTTTTCTTCTGTCGGTTGGCACAACATCTCCGCAAACTGATCATCACTCATTTCAGCTGTTAATTCATGGTTTGTGTCAAGGTCCACCGCGTTCACACCTCGCTTGACCTTGTAGCATTTAGCGATATCATGACCAGGTGTACGGCAATGTGTACAAAAGAGTCTAGACTTTGGCTGGCTATTAGCAAAGTTTCGAGTTTCACGAGGGTTATTCGCCGAGGTTGTATTCTTATGCTGAATTTTTGTCTGATTCTGAGCTTTCGGAACCTATTTCGAGTTGCTGCCTTTCCCCAAACCATTTGATGGAAAACTATGCATGGAAGATCCATGGCTTTTGGGTGGCCTTGCAGTTTGGGCTCTTACCAACTCAGTTAAAGCACTCATTTGCTGAGTAAGGGCTTGTAGTTGGTCAGGGTTATCCTGAACACAATTTACATGTCCTTGGGATGCTGCCACTAGCTTCTGACCTTTACCGATTGTATCGGTATACTCCACTCTTTTCACTATGTCCAAAGCCTTTTCAAGAGACACATCTCCACTGGCCAAAATCTTGTCCTGATACTTGTCTTTAAGACCATTGATGAATGCATCTCGTATAATGCGATTTTTGTAGTCAGCTGGCATATCAGCATAAGCTGATTTGCCTGCGGTTACCACCTCATCATAGAATGTGCCCACGCTCTTTTTCCCTTGTGATAGAGTAAATAGACTTCGTCCTTTCATCGGCTTATGCCTCAAAAAGGCGCTGCTCAGTTCACTTTTGAGCTTTGCATAGTCACGAATGGCGGGGCTTTCGGCCTTCACCAAACCAATGTAAGTTTGATACGCTGACCCTTTTAATGACTTTGGTAAGCACTGGGCTAGCGGCAGTTCATCCAGACCAAAGGTCATCATTCCTATCTCCCAACGCTCGATGAATTCTTCCCAGCTCTCTGTCGGTTCATCGGCGAATGTCTCCTTCACATCAAAATTGGGTAGAATGATGGTACCGCCTGCCTTTTGGTTTTTATTATTGACAGATGCGGTTAGGGGCAACTCGTCGCTTGACGCTCGGTTAATTTCCTTGAGCTGGCTTTGAGCTCCTGGTCTTTGAGCCATCCGTTCTTGCTGATTCTCGTATGGGGGTCGAGAAAAGCGTGAAGGAGGCATTCCTGGTGCGCCAAAGGTTTTGCCTGGGTGGCCATAGCCATGCCTAGAGTTGTTCAGACGAGGGTAAGCACCCGTGAAGTTCGGCCGAGGCGGTGGTGCTGGAGGAACGAGTGGTGTGCTATGCACAGGAGCTCCATTCATGGTTAATATATAGGCCTTCAAGTCATTAGGTATAGAATTCCATACTGCTAATGCTTGATGTTCTCTGGAAATGTTTGTGTTAGCTTGAGCTGAGCTAGTCGGTGGGATTGCTCCATTTACTGGTTGGCTATCTACCACTGACTGCGGGAAATTTTGATTAGATAATCGTGCATTACACATGCCTCCAGAAGCCATATTTATGGGTGGTATGGGAGATGTATCAAAAGATGCTGCCCTTTGTATTTGCCGATTTGGTTGCAGTGATGGTGGCTGGGTGATAGTAGAGGTGGTCAGATTGGTAAGCTGCATGTCATGTACAGACATGTTGGATGGTAGAGGGGGTGTGGCTGAAGGTGCTTGCTGGGCTTGGCTCTCACGTATTTCATCCAGCAAGTCCCTTGGCCTTTGGTAAGGTGTGGATGAATGAAGAGGTGTAGATAAAGGATTAGGAGTGTATGAGACTGTAGAGGCAGTGGTGACGAGAAGGGTTGAATTAGTACTAGTTGCTTCTGACGCCATCGCTGTTACTGATTCAGTTGATACAGCTTTATATGTGGCTCCACCACGAGTTCTACCACCTACTAAGTTTTTGTACCAGTCAGATTAAAACATTTGATGGTTATATTCTGTGAGCAAATTGCAAGACAGTTGTGAAAATTGAATTAATTGATTATTTTACTTTTGGTTGAATATATTAACTGCCACTTGCTATGTAAATACACTCTTGGCGAATGCGGGTTCACTAAGATAAATGGAAATTGTTTAAATAATATGAACTGCACTCAAGCCAATGGTAATTGCTCAAACAGACAAATTCGCCTCGCTCTCTTGACAATTTATCAAGTCCTTTCAGAGCTTAGTGTGGGGATTAAATGTATTTTTAATCTACCCTTTAGTTATCTATCAAAAATTTATTGATTAGATAATTGCTAATGACACAGCGCAGTCAGGTTGCCGGTTCCCTGTCAGGCGTATATTAGCTTGTCAGAATTACTCAATTGCAGTCTGATTCAACAATCTTTTAAATTGTTAAAAAAAATTTCCTAGGCCTAGGATTTCTGCTTGCCTAAAAGTGTTATCAAGCGTGCTCCCTGCCCTATTTGAGCGGTACTACACGTGACAACAGCAACAAGGCAACTGACCACAAGAGCAATTAATCTTTTGGTTGGATGGGGGCTATTCCACCAGAGATCTCAAATATATTGTATGTGCAAAAATGTTTTTACACAAGCTTGGCTGCTGGTGCACAGGAAAGTTACCGGGCACCTCCACCAAAATGCTCTATCTAGTTATCCCGTTTTTTTAGTTATGATAAGTAATTACAGGCTATAAATCAAAGACAACTAGAGAGCACATTGACTCACCAAAGTATTTAGGCTTGCGACTTGTTGCAGGGCTCGTCGGTACGTCTACCTCTGAGTGTTGTCCAACTTCAAGTCTGTGGAGCTCACTGAGATTGGGAGCTGCAGATTTCTTATTCTAAAATCAACCACTCAGAGGCAGTATCTAGAAACTGGTAGGCTGTCTTTACCCTTATTTGAGCCATAAGGGCTCCAATGCTGTGTGTCTTTCAAGGTTAACTTATTCATTCTTACATCAGCATTGGTTCCGATGAAGTATGTATAATTAGATGGTAATACTTAGTTCATAGGATATGCCAGTCATGAATCGTGGCTTTTGTTTCGGAAAGGCAACTGCGTTAGCTATAGCCTACTATGTATAATTTGTAGTCCTTTGTTTCTATGTTCTAATCAGGTATACTAATTTTGCACATATCAAACGCAGAGTACTTTTAATTCACATAATTCTGCACTGAAAATCGCACAAAAACACGGTACAAAAGTATAACCTCAGCAGTTGAAAAATACAGAGTGATGCTCAGACCTGCCAACCCAAGAGTGGGGCAATGCGTGAGATTTGGTTTTTGGGGCAATTGATGTATCAATGATAGTATACATAAAATGGTGGAAATTGGGGCAAACATCTCACGCATTTTCATTTTTTCTTTGGGGTGATTGCGTGAGTCTCACGCCCAATGCGTGAGAGTTGGCAGGTATGGTGATGCTGTTCTCATAAAACACCTCCGGCATACTTGGCAACTGACTCACGTGCTCGTATCTCAAACATGGCTCGTATGTTAGTGCTAAAACTTGCTTAAAAACTGGCTCGTATCTCAAGTTTCTCGTACGTTGGAGCACTCGTAAGTTGAAGTATTACTGTACTACCAATACGGTAATATTCAATCGCTGATACTACCGTGGCCGTAGAAATGAGAACTGAATACTACTTCATACGTAATATCGAATCATCGCTGAAACCAGCTACATAATTGTTAATGAGAGCTATCTTCTCTTTTTCATCTCTGTGCCAACATTGTTTCTATGGTATTTTGCTGTTCATGCTGTTTTGTTCTATTCTAGCGAGTTGCATTCAATCTTTTTATAGTAATTGAATTCACGCTGGACTGGTGAGGTTGTGAAATGTAATCAATGAATAATTATTTGTAACTTTTGCACATCACATTTGAGCTGGACATCGAAACTACAACATTCAAAGGTAGAGATTCAACCGTGAAGTTGCTCATAAAATAAATTCTACTGAAAGATTTAAATTTTTGTTTTAATTAATTAAAAGTATTCGTAAATGTAACAAATCAATCAAGGGACGGCCTTGGGCAGGCAGGCTTGTGTTGAATGAAGTGATGTATCGTAATGGCTTATTTTCATTTTAGTAATTAATCAGTAATTAATTTTTCATACGAATTTTTACTGTATGTTATTGACATAATTCGTTTTTTATTAATTGATAAAAACAATAAATTTAATGTAGGGGAAGACGGGGCAAGTTGGGTCAAAAATTGGTTGTTTGAATCTTGTGGCCAAAATAATTATCAGAGATTCAAACTTTTTGTTGTAGAGATAGATTAACATGTTATATGCAATAGCCCAATTTCATGTTGATGCAATGCCAATAGTTAATCAGTCACAAATGGTACCGGAAAACCTTTCTCCTGGCCCAACTTACCCCACACATGGGGTAAGTTGGGTCACCAAGCAAAATCGAATGGGGCAAGTTGGGTCACCATGTTATTGGCATGGTATCTAACATATCAATGAAGCGAATTAAGTTTTAAAGTTTATTAGGTCTAAGTAACTAACAGCATAATGGTTTAAAAAAATACACTTGTGACAGAGGTTCAAAATGTCCAATGTAGGCAAGATTTGAGTTCAGACATGGGCATGAATATGGGCACTAACTACTACTAGCAAAGTATTTACATGAACAAAAGAAGTAAAGTAAATCTACTCAGGGCTATTATTAGTACTTAATATAACATAAAGGTATCTAACGCAACTCAAAGCTCATTCCATCCAGTTTATTGCCAAAAATGACACAACCTAATGTTCGAACAGTTGTTCCGGTTGAAAGGGGCGCCCCCAACACTCTGACAATTTGCTCAGTCTCCACCGGTGATATGTCTGGCTGTAATGGTTTAGAGAATGTGCCCTGTGGAGTTTTCTTGTAAAAGTCTACTTTCCAATCACCATCATCCTTGCCAACAACCATTCCGACATAGCCTATGGTTGAACGTTTCCCCTGGTATTTTACCACCACAAATGCCCCTTTTACTACTACATCTGGTACATCTGGTTCTTGTGTTTCCTCCTCAGATGGTGAATCGCTGTCTGTATCTAGTACAGCTACTCCACTCTGCTCATCATCTTCACTACTGGATTCTGGTTCCTTTCGTTTAGGCCTACGCTTAGGTTGTTTTTTGGTCTTATTTAACCTGTCCGTTTGTTCTTGCTCTTTCCTCTCCTTCTCTGGTGTATCTGTCAGAATCGCGGTCTTTACTCGCTTTCTTCTGGGAGCTCCATCTTTTCGTGGAGCAGCTTTTGGCAGGGGAAGAATATCCTGAGGGGTAACAGGCTGCTTAGAGATACCAACCACCGGTGAACTGGAAATACCCTGAGGTGTTCCAGGCTCCTTAGAGGTAGCCGCCGCCACCACCGGTGAACTAGAAATACCCTGAGGGGCAACAGGCTGCTTAGAGGTAACCTCTACCAGTGACAGAGAATTTGAAGTGCTAAGCGTGCTCGGTTCATCAATTAGAGCCCGAGATGTACTAGGGATGCTTGGTTTCTCGATTAGAGTCTGTGATATACTTGGCTGAGCTAAAGTCGGATCAACTTGCTCATTGACCACTGTTTGTGGTCTATCCGTTACATCGGCTGGAACATAGTCGGCGTCGGAAAATGCATCCGTGTTTAGCGGAAATATACCAGTAGAACGAAAGCCTGATGTTATGTTGGCAACAGTCATTCTTTGCCCGAATGCTCGCTCAGTTAGTGTACCAATGTCTTGTATTCTTATGCCTCTGGTCGGATACGTTCTCATAAAGTTATCCATTGCCCTATTAAAATATGTTTTCATTGGACCGAAAACCGTTCTATCCAGAGGCTGTAATTGGTGTAATGTGTTGGGTGGCAAGGTGAGCAGAATAACTCCTGATTCCTTACAAAGAGTTACAGATTCGAGAGAAATGTGTGAGCAGTGATTATCGAGTATCAGCAGAACTGGTTTTTCGTGGGTGCATCGGACATGCTTGATGAAAAATGGTAAGTATAATTGTACAAATATTTTGATTGTCATCCATGCGGACTTTGAGACTGTACCAGATGAGCCTACAGGAGTCCTATTAACAAACGCTTCATTCCATCTCACCCGTTTGAATATGTACAAAGGAGGCAGAACTTTCCCCAAAGCATTGATTTTGCATGCTAAAGTGGTCAGTTCGCCTTGTTCCAGCGAAGTGGTTGCCCCAACCTGCTTTTTCCCTTTCCTGCTGATAACTTTACCCGGGCTTTGAACTGTAGTAAATCCACTCTCATCCATGTTGTAGATGTCCTGGGGAGAAAATTCATACCTAAAACAGATTGAAACAATATTTGTCCAGTGTTGCTACTAATAGCTTGGTGACAACTAATCTGCTATAATATTAGCAACCGCAATAGAGATAAATACAATAATGACTTGAACCTTGTATAAACGTCTTTTAGTTTCCTGTAGAACTCGGATACCATGGCTTTGTTGAACGTGGTTTGCCTAGCCAGCGACGTTGCTTCTGGCTTTCTCACCGTGAGTCGATTCCGGAGTTTAAACTTCTCAAACCAGTCAGCGCCTAAGAATAATTTAATGGTATACAACACTTAACACAATAATATAATAATATAGGCCTAAATACAATAGTGGTCGTGTTCAGTTCAACTAACCATGTTCTATTCTAACATATGCTAATTGTATCTTGTAATAAATTCTTCACCTGTTGCTTCGTTTCTATTCCAAGATGAAGGGATATTTGTGATGTTGTTAGATTTTGCATAACTGTAGGCGAGCTTCTTGCACTGCTCAGCAGTAAGTCGATAGAATTGGTCATCAAAAGCTTTGATGTGGTTAGCCATTTATTTCTCTTGTGCATTGGTAAAGACCATATGTGCTTGAGCAACACCTTCATATCCAACTGTAACTGTAGCAGGTTGACTGGAAGATTGATTAATGTAGCGCTGTAGTGATGTTCTGGGTATTCCAAATGTTTTGCTAGCTTCTCTCACTGAGCGTTTCAGTGTGGTGACTTCATTAGCTGCCTTCTCTAACTGAGACACTGTAGATCCTCTTTTTGTACATCTGTTTCTGCTCCGTACTATGATCTGCAATGATAAATTCATATTTTATACCATGTTTGGTCAATTGGGGCAAGTTGGGTCACTGACCCAACTAGCCCCAAAATTTTGACCCAATTTGCCCCATTGGCCGCCATTTTGTAAAACATGTTTTCTTTGTCTGAAGAAATTAATTTAGCAAGTTTATAATCCTTCAAATTTTAGGAAACTACTCAAGCATCCACAACACAAAACATCAGCATTGTATCCCCAGCGTTTATGACAAAATTTTGCTGTACTGCTTTAATGAACAGGTTGTCAAATAAGGCCAAAATATTGATATTTGCTAATATTTCACTCACCTCTTTTTGAAAGTGTTGATTGTAATACCAGGAAGTGATCTCAGTTTGACCTTCACCTCTTGACCTAATTATTTAGTTTCACAGCATTACAGTTTTTCAGAAAATGGCCTGACCCAACTTGCCCCTTGACCCAACTCGCCCCGTCTTCCCCTAAAGTTTAGTAGTAGTTAGTTAGGGAACATAACTAACTCATTTTACTTGTTCGGTGTCTGATAGAGAAAAAAAGGTTAAACAAACAAAGGTTGTTTATAAATAAAGTTAGTAACATGCAATAGAGTATAAGTAAGTATGAATGTTAGTAACATGCAGTAGAGTATAAGTAAGTATGAATGAATTATATAACTTTCCCAAGTTCAGGCCAGTGATTATATATAGATAATCCTCAAATGAAATATTAAATGAATACTGTAAATTAAAAATATAAAAAATATTTAGAAAAATAATCGTAGATAATCAATATGAAATAATAGTAATAACTATTTAACTACATGTTACTCTATGCATTCACTCACGCAATCCCCTACTCTTAATGTGTTAGTTTCTAAAGGAGGGCTTACATGTTCTACACTATATCTAGTTGATATCCTTCAACCAGAAAATTTATTTATTTGAAGTTCATACGTGTATATTTGTGTAGTCTAAGCCTCAAACTTAAAACGTGTGGAGTTGATGGTGCCCACTTTCCAACTCCAAAATGAGCCAAAGGGTCATCATACAGCTGGCCTGTGTTGGGTAGTCAATGGGGGTGAAGGCACGATTTGTGTATTTATCATGTGTATTTTGATTGTTTTAGCTTGGCTAACTATGATCAGTATCTTGATGCCTGTCTTAAAGAGCAGGCGACTAAACGTCCAGCTGAAGACTATCAGGGCTATTTGAAAACATGCATCGCTGAGCAAGATTCAAAGCGCAGCAAAGATAATACAGGATATTCTGATTATCTGGCGACAGTACAGCAAGAACTAGGCAAAAAAACTAAAAATGGTTAGTGCTGTTTTAGTTCATAAAAGTGTAAATCAGCCGGTTAGAGTTCTAAGATGCTTTAGGTGAAGTGCAAGATTTTCAATGGCGATATTCGGCTTTTCACTTACCGCAATGTTTTCTCTTTTTACCCACTTGTTTCATGTTTCAGCACATATGGATGGTGTCAATATAGAGAGTGCCACGAGCCAAAAGAACACGTGTATCGATATTAATGCCACCCAGGAAGCTCTTAGCTTTTCGCACTCCTTGAGCAACAAGCAAGATCCTTGTGGTAAACCCAATAATTAAGTCATACTCAGTTATCATTGTTTTCATTCAAGCAATTCAGACATCGGAAAAGTTGGGGGATTGGAAACCTTTTTAGTGCAACTTGGTAACAATAAAAAATGCAGCATCGCCGCATTCACAATTTATAATGTCTCATTGCTATGCTCTGATATTCATAACTAAATGCGACTCTTGACTCAGGGTATTGAATGAGTTGCTCCGCTTTCCTTATAAATTGTGCAGTATATGAGGCAATTCTATGTAACTAACCATGCGCTGGTGCAATCATACCACCCTGTGACCATATTTTAGAATACCTTCACAGACCAGCAGGCAGACAAGTATCTTCGGAAGTACGTGTAGACTACTCACAATACGTCAGCTTTGTGTCTGGTTAGTATTAGTAGCATGGTTAAAGGCATGCATGTTGTTAACTCTATCAGATGTAAATAGTGTGATTGGTAGGCATAGGTATATCCTGGCATTCACTTTATAACACCCAACCCCGCAAGAAAAATATAACTGCACACAACAGTAACTATTGTGTCATGCACATACTGAGTAAGGTGCTTACAACTTTCATGTTCATTACAATGAAATGACTTCCATGGATCATGGCTTGAACAGCAATGTCTTCACTCAACCCATTGGAAGCCATCAGCATGGCATAAATAGTCACCATTGCCCAAAGCAAAGGCCTTTTGTTAATTTCAATACGATCATGAAATTTACTGAATGACTTAAGGTGGATAGGCTTATTTTCCTAGCCACCCTCTCTGGCTAAGAATCCAAAACCTACTTGTAAAATTCATTATATGGCAACTTCCTCAAAGGCCTAAATGTGCATTATTATAATATAGGTGGTGATTAACTAGCTAAGCTCTACATAAACAGAGTTATTAAACTGCAAGACCAGTTAACAACAAGTTATGAGATATGTTTGCTTACCAGGATAGTAAAGAACTGTAGTTGACTGATGGCAATGATATACCCTCACTCACATTGAAGCTACACAGCAATCAGCAAGTGAAACTCTTTATGATTGAAATCCTGTTTCTGGTATCAAACAGCCAATGTTGTATTTTCCTGAATTCATCAGCAGCATGATTATTGCCTGAGCCTTGCCCGGCTACTAAAGCACCTTAGCTACCACCATAGCCAAATGAGTTTTCGTGATAATATGATATGTACCTCAACGGTATTTTGACTCTTTTGAGTTCAATGTGAAATTGTTTTCCTTTCCAGAGAATATAGAATCTGAGCCAAGAAGGACAAGAAGGACATTTATAGAAATCAGTGAGGAGGAATAGGGCTTGGTCAGAGATAGATTGTTCAGTTTGTTTCAAGACGGAATGGCTTTATTAACTGCAGTACATGATTTAGGTAGCTTTTTTGTTATTTGTCAGAACTTGCCAGAACATTGATTTGGATGCTAGAAATTGTCGCTCCTATGACTTCTTAACACAACATTTGGCGGCTTAAGATCAAGAGCTCAAGCCATTAGGATAGTTCGCCAACGATTGACATTGTATTTATTGTGCTTTAATTTACTTAATAATTGCTTCTCTTAGGTCAAAGATCAGCATATTATTCAAGCACCGAGTGCCGGGATTGTCTAGGGGCAGAGAGTGAATCATATGAACAAGAGATATACATAATTAATCAGGGTTAGTTGAGTTTATACTGGTGATGCAGGACAATGGCTTGTTGCAGTTGGCTGCGGCGTGACAAAACCCAAACTGCATAATCGAATGTGTTAACAAACATCCTTGTAAAGTGTGTGGTTTGAAGTATGGACCATCAGGGCTTTATGATCTTGCCGGCCGAAAGGCATAAACATTCATGATAGTGAGGGTTGGACTCCCCTCCGTGCCAGAGCCTCTTGTGGATACATATTATATTGCCAGGTGTCTTTTGATTGTGGTTAACGGCCCAGTCAATCCACATACCAGAGTTTTTGATGCTCCGAGAGTCACAAGGCTCAAAATATGATGTTTGTTCAGTCCGTGTCATGTTTTACCACACAGTTTTTGTTCCTTTCATCTCTCTTTTTTATCAATTGAATGACAGGTCATGTGTATAATTGTGACCATTCAAATAATATCAAAGTCTTCCTTCTAAAAATAGGCAATACATTCTGATTTTAGGTTTCAGGCATCCATCCTGTTATGTTTGTCTGACATGCGGAATCAGGGAAGACCCAATACAGTTAATGCACCTCGGATTGTTTCCTTTATCTCCAGATAAATTTGTTTCCTTCTCATTTGAAGTTTTGAATTTGTTGTCTGCTATGACTAACTTCAATGCTTTAGTGAGTTATGCAACTATAGCCAGCGCAGTTAACTTCAACACGAAGAAGAGTTTTCAGGTATGTGAGTAATTTGCTGGTTCATGGATCTTTCTTGTGTGTAGGTGTGTAGTAAACTTCACACGCTAATTAAACTCATGATCACAAACACCCTCACCCCTTCATTTTCTAAGTGTGTATAGTTTTGAAAATGAATGTCTGTTTACTTATCAGTTACAAATCTCTAACCAAGTGCATGATGTCAGTATCTGCAAAGAGTGTACCCCAAAACGCTTTCAATTGGGAAGGGAAGCATTTTCACATTTGGCACACAAGCTAATATGAACCCTCAATAATGTGTACAGCTTTTTTCCAAAATATCAGATGAGGAGTTTATCTCACAGCTTCTGATTTTCAATAAATGATGCAAAGCAAAAGATGTATAACTCACCTAAATACTACCTAAACTATGCTATTATTACACTTCTGGCAATTTCTGAGCTATTTGGGGTAGTCTTCAAGCTTCAAACTAATATTAACATTGGTGATGATCACAATGTATTTCGCACTTCATATTTATTTACAGATGTACAACGTAAGGCCTGAAGTTATCGATTGTGTCATGAGGGAGTGGAAGAGGTTGGAGGAACTAGCAATGAGTGAGGAACATAATCTTCTAAAGTGTCCAGCCTGTAGCACAAAGCCACACACCATTAACGTTGATGGTAACTCTAAGCTATACCGCTATGATAAAGCAGAAGGGTAAGTACTCCTATACTGCCCGAATTTCCAAAGAATATTGATGTATGGCGCTTGTGATTGTCCTTCAAGTAGCTCCTATAAGCAGTGTTATTTATAATTTTTAGGGTGACTGAGATTGATTATAAGTCAGAGCTCATATTAGACTCTACTGATGTTGACAAAGAGGTTGATAAACTCAGAGGCAGTAAATCAGGCACAGCTGTTCAAGAGGTGAATTAAAATTTGATGGCTCCATTTGGTTCACACTTAGCACTAACTTTCTGTCTCATGAGTACCATAAAAGATAGTTCATCCCAATTGCAACAGTCAAATCACATCTTAGATGTGTTAGACTATTTGGTTGCACAAATATTTAGCTGTTAGTTGGATTAAATAGCAGAAGACCTGTGGTGTTGCATTGGTATAGATGTTATGCATAAACTGCTAGCAGCATACCCAATATTTACAGCAATAATTTGTTGAGTTTTGAATCTCCCTCCCAAGATAAGTTAAAGCTCTACTGGTATGGCGTGTTTCAATTGAACTTTAACAATGTATTATATTACTGGACACCATTGCCGGATGTTTCAGCAAGGCTACGGATGAATGAGCTCGCCTACAATTTCTTAGCACCACTGAAGATGCAAATTGCATATTGAAATTTGAGTTGATTGTATCTTTCATATGAAGGTACAACACAAGACATTGGGATTTGATCTAAAATTGGTAATAGCTTGTGAAAGAGCACACAGTTATTCCTAATTTTGATACAATCATTTTCAGATACTAAAATTTGTAATAATCGGTGTGTTCCTTCCAGGCCTCCTACTGTAAATAAGCACATCAATCACGTTTTTCTTGAAAGGTTGTTGACGATTCATGTGGGGACACAAAGTTGAAAAATGCTCAAGTCGGGGGAAAGACCCATTCTTCTAAAGATGAGACCGGTCTCATGCTAGCAACATGTCGACACATGTTTATCTTGAAAGGACTGGACATGAAGAGAGGAGAGATATTCCAGTATCCATAGATACTTCAGGTATCAGTTTGTATTTCATCTATATGTAAAAAGAACTCTCTCCTAACGCTGCAAATCAAAAGTTTAACATGCCATGATCATAAAAAAACACAGTTTTGTTGTGAAATCCAAGCAAATTGAAGGTACTGCCATTTTCCTAACCTTTTGCTTTAAACATGAAATATCTTATGGTTCATGGTGCAATTCATTGTTTTTACTTTGTTCTATAGAAACAGTTTCCAACAGCACAGTTATTTGCCTATGATGTTGCATGTAGGTATTACCCCTGGCTCCAGAAGTTTGATGGGGAAACAGCCAAAAAGCAACCTCCAATGTTATCTGTAATGCATGCTAAATCACACAAGTGGTCATGTCAGGTGATTATTGTTGTTATACAGTATAATATAGCAATAATTCATCAAGTTTTGCCAAAGCCCTTGTTGGCATAATTTTAAGTTTAACCTCAAGTAGGAAATCCTGATTTCTAAATTTAGTAGATAACTTAGAAAAAATATTCAGACATTTGTACAGTGCTTCCAAAAACCTGCATGAAAAAAGTTCTTTTTTTGCTTAGTCATAAATAAACTACTGATGTAAGATTTTGGCACAGGCAAAGCGGAAAACCACTTTCACTTCAACAAATGTTACAATGCCACCAGACTCTCTCCCATCCCCCCCCCGCAGTGGTTGGCTCAGGCCTTAGCGATGTCAGTTAGTGAATCACATTTTTATACCAATTGTATTTTCAGATGAAATGGAGTGGTAAGGTGGTAAAGGGAGCTGGGAGCTCAACTGGAGAAACCTGTGAACAAGCTAACAGTTACCTTTCACGTTTAGGTCCTGTCACTCGAAACTCTCATTCTGCAGGTGTGTTTTGTAGCATCCCATGACTGACCATTTGATGAATTCCGCATAAGTTATTCAAACAGTTGGCATTGCTAGCACTGACCATTGTCCGACATGGGTTTCACCAACCATTCACCCACTCAACATTCCCAGACAAGCTATATTATCAGGCAAGGGACTTCATATTGTCTAACTCGACCCATGACCCGTGACAAATTCAGGCAACTCAAATGTCAAACTGACAATTACTGCCCTAAGCACCAGAGGTGTTCACCTTTTCTCTGTCACACATTTGAGAAATGCCATTTTGGTTGACTCAAAGTGAGGTGGGTGTTGTTTTGGCATAAGATTATGGTTAATTGTGGATAATAGTTGACCTGAATCTTACCGATGTGAGAGTAAGCATCATGTTATTTTGATAGCAGATTCTCATGTGTCTATGAATTGTGTCTGGTCAGGTGTCTGGGACTTTCGTGATTACCAATTTTGACCTACACTGATGTATAACATTGACTGCGGGTGAGACTGGAATGGGGGGAAGGAGGCCAGCAACTTCTCTCAATAGACCGAGTAATTAGACAATGAACTGCTTGACCTCTCAATACATGCAAACTGAGACCCATTTCTGTTGTTATGATGATGTGGTGTATGTTTGGATACCTATCTTTTCATTGTCTGCAATAGTGCGTAGGGAGAGGATAACTCGGAGTGCTAAGTTCTGGAATAGCCGCAAGCTTTTGGAACTTCCAGTTTGGATTGCAGCACAGTTGAGCAAGGTAACAAGGTGTATTTCATTTGAGACTTAGTAATTTGGTAAACAGAATTTTGTGGTATGAGCTTTGCGTCTAAAGAAGAGTATTGGTTACTAACACTTCTATTTCATGTCTAGAAAATGATAAGTGGAAGAAGTTCCGTATCTGAATTTGTTACTGATTGAAATAATTGCTGTGAACCATATCTTCATTCGAGGGAAACAGAACAAATTACCTTGATGCCAGGCATGATCGGCAGAAGCTTGCATCTGGACTCATAACTCAATCAGGCTAACCAATGGGAAGGTTCAACCAATACTTGTATTTTGCAGATGAAGAGAGAAATTAAGGAAATGGAGGAGCAGTTTGTGGTGATGTGTGGAGACTTGAAGAAGAGTGAGGCTCAGATTTAACAGCTAGGAGAGGAATATTCCAAGATTGGAGAAGGTAATAACTACATATGTTGGCATTTGCAATACGGTCCAGTTGGTTGCATTCGTTCAGGGTTCACAGTACAGAAAACCAAAAAATCCAGTGTCCAGTCCCAGTGTCCAGTCCCAGTACAGCAAAAATAATTATTTTGCTTTTTTTGTAGTTTTCGTACCAGTGGAAATGTAAATTAGTTTATTTTTGGTATTCTTTTCTAGGCGATATAACACCACAGGAGCGGAAGATGGAGGAGCTTGCCTGTCGCTACAAAAGATTAGCATCAAGTATTTTGAGTGACCCAGGTAATAATGTACTTTTTGACAGAAGTTTTAATCCATCGAAATCAGTGGTACACATGCAAACTGATATTCAACATTTTTCATAAGTTGCCGTAAAACCTCTAATTGAACGCTGCCTCTATTTGAACGCCACCTATATTTGAACGCCATCTCCAATTGACCATCACCCTGAGAAAAAGATTGAAAAATAGACCGCCACTCTCCAATTGAACGTCACCTCCATTTGACCGCCACTTTGACCTCATTTGATCTTCACGAGCCATAATATTAACTGATCAGTAGAAAAGTGTCCACAAAAATGTATTAATAATGAATCGTTTGTATCAATAATAATTAATTCTCTCATTATTCAATTTCAAAGCTTTTCGTGACTTTTTTCGTTAAAACTTTGAACACTACACCATAGAAATAATCAATAACGATCTCAGGCTAGAAGTAGTTATCTGTTTAACGAGTTTTTTCTACTTCGAAGAAATCTTCATATAAAAACGGCTTAAATTTACAATAGTAGATGAACTTTCAATGCAACGCTATAGAAATAATTACTGTCTCAAGCTAATAGTTGTTCCTTGTTTGATGCGGCCGAGCTACTTCGATCTAAGATTACGTTTACTAAGCAAATTTTACGCGTTGTGTTCGTGCTTAATGCAGCGCGTTAAAAATATGATAAAAAGTTGTTGGGATGTTAGTATCGACTAGTTCAGCAGTGCAAAAGAAGAGTTGAGGTCAGAAGATATTGTAGAAGGTATTGGACAACTAAAATATGTTCGTTCCATCAAAAGCAACAATCAGAACGCAGCTATCCGAGCAAACGATGGAAATATTTTTGTGTTAAAAACGTTAATTTTTGTTTCTGCATTTAATATAAGTATAATTCATTTATGTCACTTGTTCATAAATATTTGTATCGTTTGATAGATTGTTATTGAATAATTTATTAATATGCAGATTTATAGCATGTTATTTAATTAATAGCGTCCTTGCAGCTATCTTAACACGGCTTACGATAGATCGATGCTCGTAACTCCACTTCTATTGCACATAAAAAGTTAGTTTTGTATGTTCTCGAAGTACATTTATTAAGCGATCTTTGACAAGTTAGAGGCAAGTTAGCAGATTTATTGCATCCAAAAGGTTTAATATCGCTACACTGGAAAAAGAGAGCAAAATATAGGCGACATTTGTTTCGCCCACACTAGTGCTAAATTTGTCTTCCGAAAATTTTGACGAGCCATTTGAAACATACACCGCCAGCCTATATTTGAACGCCGCCTCCAATTGACTGCCACCTTAAAAGAAGAGTTGGAAAATAGAGCGCCATGCCGTTCTATTAGAGGTTTTACGGTATGTTGAGCTGCCTACCCTTGACTGTGAGGGTAGGTCTCAAGCCATGTTTAGTTCAAAAAGTTAGCCAATAACTCCACTTTCTCAAAGGACTAGACCTCCGTCATGTGCAGCAGTGAATCTACAAAAAATATTTCCGGCCCAAACATCTACTTTAAAGTCTGGAACAACGATTACTAACGATTATTATCATGAGGAGCTGAAATATAACCTTGGCTTCCCCGGTCAAAGCTTCTGCTGGATCTACAGACAACTCCAATGGCTGCGTTGAAAAACTGTTTTTACTCTCCACTTAAGCTATAGATATTGTTATTGTTTCAGACTCTTCCAAGACCAGAAAGAGACACCGCGACATGTTGGCCAAAGTCAAAGGGCAGTTTGAAAGTGAGGTGGACAAGTATTTGTCAGGTAATCATTGTGGTAAATTTTATATCAAAATGTTTGAGTTTTAAGGAAAATTAGCTAGTTAGTACAATGTTAGTACCCTAGGTTAGCTGTACTAACATAGGCTACTCTAGGTTATCTGTACTAACATAGGCTACACTAGGTTACCTATATTAGTATAGGCTACCCTAGGTTACCTGAACTAACATAGGCTACTCTAGGTTATCTGTACTAGCATAGGTTACACTAGGTTACCTATATTAGTATAGGCTACCCTAGGTTACTTGTACTAACATAGGCTACTCTAGGTTACCTATATTAGTATAGGCTACCCTAGGTTACCTGTACTAACATAGGCTACTCTAGGTTACCTATATTAGTATAGGCTACCCTAGGTTACCTGTACTAACATAGGCTACTCTAGGTTAGATGTACTAGTATAGGCTATTCTAGGTTACCTATATTAGTATAGGCTACCCTAGGTTACCTGTACTAACATAGGCTACTCTAGGTTAGATGTTCTGGTATAGGCTACCCTAGGTTACTTGTACTAACATAGGCTACTCTAGGTTACCTGTACTAACATAGGCTACTCTAGGTTACCTATATTAGTATAGGCTACCCTAGGTTAGCTGTACTAACATAGGCTACCCTAGGTTAGATGTACTAGCATAGGTTACACTAGGTTACCTATATTAGTATAGGCTACCCTAGGTTACTTGTACTAACATAGGCTACTCTAGGTTAGATGTACTAGTATAGGCTACCCTAGGTTACTTGTACTAACATAGGCTACTCTAGGTTACCTGTACTAACATAGGCTACTCTAGGCTACCTATATTAGTATAGGCTACCCTAGGTTACCTGTACTAACATAGGCTACTCTAGGTTAGATGTACTACTATAGGCTAATGTTTTTTTGTGTTTGTAAAAATGAACTAATTTTTCAGGGATGATCAGTCAAAAATAGACGTTATGGTCTGTGAAGCATGTTCGTGGTCTTGTTGGCGGGAGCCTCAACAGCTGGTCCAGTATGGATTTTGGTCTTTTGACGTTGAGGGAAGAGCTTACTTCAACTTTAGTTTTCTTCTGAGTGCTTCAATAAAAACTGACGGAATCAAATGCTTCACTCTTGCAGCACTTCTCACCATCTCTAAGCCTCAAAAGTCTGTTAGATTCCGTCAGTTTTATCTCATCCTTGGATGGCGAGGTATTACATCTGATCTGGGGAGACTGCAGAACTTGTTAATAGCTACATGTTTCGATTGGGACAAGTAACAAGACACATGACATCAGATGGTGAGTTTATTCAGTGAGCACTATTTTATATATTGTCAAGGGAGGTATTTTTTAGGCCTTAACTATCGGGTAAGCTAATAACTTACCCGATAGTTAAGACCTATCTGGTAAGTTATTAGCTTTGCATTTGACAATGTTAAATGTAGTGTACCACTGTGATATGTTTTATAACTTGGTTAATGACAATACACATTGGTGACTTTGGCGCCTATCTAAGTCATGACAATGAAAGTTATATAATCTCACAAGTGCCAACTTGTCAATGGTATGACTTCCCAATTTATTCTCTTGTTTCAAGGTAGACGGAGACGCTTGGAGCAAGGGGCAGCTTTTTGGAATCTCCGAAAGTTTGTCAATCTGCCCAAACAGATATTTACATCTCTTTCCAAAGTATGTAGAAACAGCAATCAGAGGATTAAATCGTACTGTTCCCTAGGTTCAATTTGTTTTAACCATTGACAAAAAGCCAAGCTCTCTCAGTAAATAATTGTCTTTATTGCAGTTATACAACAAGTGAAGAATTATAGTACCGAGTACGTCTCGTTTTAGGCCAAGAAACAACTACCCATTCTAGAGGCACAAGTGGATGCACACTGCCACTCATTTGGGTTAACTTTAGCTGAACTTGAGGCCAGAGCAATCCTTGTTGCCAATCCGTCACCAAGTGAGTTTTTTACTTATACTATTTCCGCATGCTTAGGGAATAAATGATTGCTTTTCTGTGTCAATTAGCAGTGCATGATTTGTATTTCATGATAGTGCTCATAATAATATGAGTATAATGAGGCCCTGATGCAAAGATGAAATGTCGAGATTTACGTTTTATAGTAAAAGATGCTCCTTGTAGTTTATAGTAACAACTAGCTGTGCCCCTGGCGTTGCCCGGGTATTAAAAATCAGCTTATAAACAATGAGTGATGAGAGTTGCCTGCCACTTTGCTATTAGCCTGGCACACTGCCACTGGAAAATTTCATTAAGCCTTCTAATAAGCGCTAGGCTTCTAATGACGGTATGCCATGACGCTTCGTCAGCATTTTCCAGCTGTAGCTATTTTAATAGCAATTATAATAATTGCTATAGCCGGAATGACACACATGCATACTTTGAGAAATATGCATATAGATATATGATTAGAATGTTGAGATTGATATATTGTGTTATTTTTCAGAACCAGATGACATACAAGGTGTCTTAGAAGACCTAAGAGTCAATATCCTGCGGCAAGAAGATGTTCTTAAGAAATCAGGTAGGTTTGTCAGGTGATCTCTCTGAAAAAACTATCAAAGTTGAAATGTTTTCTATGTATTGTGTTATCGAGAATGTAATTGCTGTTTATATTAACAGAGAGTGGAAAATTTGCACAGAAATTAAGATCGTGCCTGCGTGCAAACCATTGCAGCTATAAGAAAAAGTCTTTAGAGTACAGCAACCTCCATCCAGAAACAACAACAGATGAGCTGCAAAGCTGTTTGAAGTCAGGGTTATTCCCATCGGCAGTTGTCCGTGGAGGTAAGTTTTTTCATGAAATATCAATTACCCGCAACAAATCTAGACATCCCTTGTTCAATTTTTACACATGAAAACCCTATATTAACAGGCCATGCTGATGTCAGATTTTAATGTTTCAGATATAACCTTCTCACAGGATGTTCTTAAGGCAGTGGAGAGCTATCAATTGTGGCAGAGAACTCTAGAAGAATTCCCTATTCTAGAGCAGGAAATGCATACGATGATAAGAACAATAGGTGAGTTTCTTATCGTGTTTGTAGATGCTTAATATGCATGATATAGTATCAATAGTGATGTCTTAGTGGTTTTTAGCAGGTCCATTCTATAACAAATTGTCTACAACATCACGTTGAAGCATAAAATACTTTTTAAGTATTTAGTTGAATTCTGAGTTCAGATTTCTGGCTAATTTGGTTCTCTTCATTTTCAGTCCAGCAACTTGATACATGCAAGGGAGAACAGGCCATATTTTTTCAAAACATGGTCTGTTTTCTTCTCTGAGGAAGTTGAGGTACGTACTATTAAATTGAGGAAGAACAGTATCGCAATAGTGATCAAGCTTTTGCCAATCACTGTTTGCCAGTCAGCAACAACATTTCATATTGCAGAAAATGGTAGATTCAAGAAACATCCAGTATTATTTGATGCCATGAATGATGATTTACCTAGCTGGATCGAGAAAACTCAACCTGTCTATTTCATTCATTGAATTATTTTATTGTTAGGATATGCAGCTAGCCGTGTCACTATGCCAGGACTTAGATGTATCTGATGATGACGAGGACGACGATGACTCTGACGGAAGTCTTTGTGGGGAATAAAAAGCCATGATTTACATTTGAAGACCTCGACGGAGGAATGATCAATGTCACAATTCCTCAAAATTGAGATATAGCCATTTTAAAGTTTACAAACTTTTTTTAGAAAAAATTACAACTTGTATCATAGAAACTTTTTAGCTATTGGTTAATAAGGATGTTACCTGGAAATGTGATCAACAAAGAGGCGGTAGACATAGTTTGGGGTGGCACAACATGGCCTAAGTTAACACCACTACACGGACATTGATCAATTTACTTTGGAAATCATTGACAACTTTCTACGCATTATGTTTTATTAGGTGATAATGCTACAATATTATAATATTCTTATTTTAAACGCTATAAAGCAGTAAAATAAGGGATTTTAACTATCCAATTTTCAACCAAACAAAGATGAACAGGTCACAATTCTACAACAACAACTTTTTTACTGTGTCCTAGAAAAACTGCAGTACTTTGTTTTGCATTGCACTACACGTTTTTGCACACACTTTTTCTTGCTTCTTGGTACTATTCGGATATTTCCCTTCACTGCCTCTGTCAATTGTAACAAGTTATTAACCTTTTCACTGCCACCCATGTACAAATTTAGTTATCATCCTACTGCCAGCCATTTTGCCAATAGTGGATTTTGCTTCATGATATGTATACAAAATTTTTCAACTTGAACCTATATCTACAACATTTTTATTATATATTTTATTTTTCTACACTTGTTAAAAATTAGTGCTATAAAAATATCTATGTATCTACACTTTGTGCATTCTTAAAGCTATGTGAAGCTACGATCGCTACGAAGCTAAAGCGATACTCAACAATGTTCTTTATTCCTACACAACTATTAATTTCACCACCATTGAAGTCAGTGCTGCTGCTTAAATTGTCTGTGTAATCACGAAAATCTGAATTAACAATAATGTCATCAACATACGTAATTATCTGTTTTCTAACGCGCGCGGCACTTACAAAAGCTTACACAAAATTGTTCGTTTTCAGGTTGGAAGTTCTCAAACAAAAATTTGAAAATGCTTCATTATTTTAGGGTAATTTTATAGAAAAAGCTGACATATTCAGCATAAGTAATTCTCTGTTTTCTAACTCGATAGGTACTTAAGAAAGTCATAATAACACTAAATAGTTCAAACGTCCGAAAGAAAAATCGATCGTTATAAGTTGGGAATTCCCAAACATGTATGCGTTACTATTGGCTGAAAGTAATCACATGACTGGAATATGGTTGTTGTTGCTAAGTAGCCGTTGAACATTGATCGTTTTTGCAAAGTGCTAGTTTATTTTAAGCAGGAATATCTCTGGACCTTGATCATTTTTGCTGAAACTTTGTCACAGAGACTAAACTTTGTGGCCAGAACTATTAAGAGAACATAAATCTAGGATTTTGAAAAAATGTGACATTGATCGTTCTTCCGTTGAGGTCTTCATGTATGCTGATCTACTTTCTGTATTACTTTCCATGCTGATCCTCACAAAACAATATTATAATAAAGTATATTAATTTATTTCTCAACAATAAACGAAATCCTTTGTACAACCTTCAGTATATGTTATGTGGTCAGCCAGAATAAATTAGACAACCTCTCTCAGGCGAGTCTAGGCCATGCGACAATAGGTGAGAATGTCATAACAAGCTAGTCAGGAACCTAGTTTTAACTATTTTGATACTTTTGGATATAGGTGAGAATGACAAAAAATGCATTGCAATGAGCCTCCTGTATCCATTGTATAAAATATTCTACTATGACAGGCAACACAAGGTGGAGATAATTCCTAAATATCTTTTACTGTTTACATAAGAACTAAGGCAATTGTAGCAATATTGAAGTAATATTCAGTATTAACATGGCTCAGCAGTATAAATACCAAGTTTTTATACACATGGCCTAAAAATAGTAAAAATTCATTCTAACAAAACTGTTCAGGGCAACATGAGTAAATAAAATAATAGGTTTCCACAAGTATTGTGATTTGTATGGAGAAGCAAGTCAGGCACCTAGTTTTAACTATTTCGATATCACAGAATACAGGTAAAAATGACTAAAATGCATTTCAATAAGCCTCCTGTATCTGCTGAGTCGAATTATTAAAATATTCAACTATGACAGGCAACACAAGGTGGAGATAAATCCTGAATATATTTCTGTTTACATGAGAACTAAGGCAATTGTAGCAATATTGAAGTAATATTCAGTATTAACATGGCTCAGCAGTATAAATACCAAGTTTTTAGACATGTGGGACAAGAATTGTAGAAATTCGTTATTAATAGATAAATAATTATTATCTATCTACTTTGGAGTTGTCTATCCATACCTATAAGTGTCCGCACCAGTGAGACAGCCATGACACCTTCAGCCATCACTGCCTTTCCAAAAAAGGCAGTGATTTACAAAACTGTTCTGGACCACATCAGTGCACATCCTAAGGCTTCAAAAACTTTATGATGATTTGTATGGACTAAGCAGGATAGCAAGTTGCATAAATCAACCTGTTTGGACAACAGGTTAGAATTGTGTTAGAATGTTGTGGTTATGTGTAGGGGGTCTCTGTGATCACTTTTATTGAACATAATTATAAGATTCAAGGATCACAGCAAAGCTGTGTAGGGAACTCCACTCAAGAGTGAGCAAGATTCCGTTCTATTCTATTTCTTCTTCCCATTGTTACCCATCCTCAAATAGAATAATGCAAGCTGGGTAGTTTGATCTGATGAATTGATTATTGCAACAAAGTGTGATTTTCTGTTGATTATTATTTGTTATATTATATTACTATTATATTACATATTTTTATACTATACAACTTTGTGGTAAAAAAAGTAAAGAAAGTCTGTGTATGTGGATGGTTGCTGGTGGCAGATAGGAGTTGCTGTTCATGTTGACTGGACATGTTCCTGCAAAAAAGAAAAAACTGTAAAGAAATGCTGTCTGAAGTGACAAAACAAGATGTGCATTAGTTACCCAGTAAAACACATGGCTATATGATGATTCAGCTGGAGAGGCGATACTTTTTTCGGCTAATGTCCTTGCAACTAACTTGTATGATATGAATGCATATATGTATGTATGATATGAATGCATTGCGTGACAAAGATCGGGCGACCTATAGCCATAAATGACCTATAGTACATTTGACTTCATGATTGTGGTGATCTTTATCAATGATTAGGTAAACAATAAGACTTTCTGCAAAGCAATTTTTGCTTGTGTAGCTGGCTAAACTCACCTTATAGTTTAGCAGTGCCAAAGTTTGTTTAAGATTTCCACAGGGCTCCCAGGTGTTACTTCTGCAACGAAATAAAGTTGAGATGATTATTAATCTGATCAGCTTGTGGGTTTTAAGATGCTACATGGTTTCGCTCTTAACATAAGGTCATTGTGCTTTGTTGCAGCAATGACCAAATGAATAAATGGCAACTCAATACAGCATCAATTCTTCTGTTGTTGATAATCCTGATTTGTGTACACTCTGCTAAATTGTTATATCCTTCGTATTGACTGGCTGAAGCTGAGTCATGACTAAAAGCATGGATTCTAGTCATGAATCAGCCCGTGAATACTGGCCCCTAATAGACATTCGGCTGACGCAACTTACTGTGATGAATAATGTTTCCACTTCACCAGGTACAATGTTCTACCATTCTTGTCCTGAAAAAAGATGCAGAAAAAAATTATGAGAATCGAAAAGTGAAAGAGAGAGGAGGGGAGAGGCAGAAAACCTATGTCAAACATATTGTAACATGTGGTAGTGAATGTAGTCCACGCATGACCAGAGGTTGAAACTTTTTGAACACAAAATATCTATTTGCATTCCAAATATGTGTCAAGTTGTCTTTTCTCGACAGTAACATCACCTATTGCTGACACAAAAAATTGATCAAATTTGCACCTATCTAAAAAAACAGTGCCATAAGATATTGAAGGTCATTTAAAAACATAGGTTACCGAATACACCATTTCAGGTATTTGTAATGATCATACCCAGTTAATTAACCAATTTAGTCCTTTTAGGCAATTCTGTGCCAAAGGATGTTTATTGGCATGAGAAGACAAAAAATTACCATGATTTGGACCTTGGTATACTTCAATGTGTACTCTAAAACACTGGAAAAGTGCCTTTGATTGTTCATCAACTCACCAACTTTTCACTCAATATCTCTTCTGCATCTGAGTCAGAATTGTTTGGATTAATATATTCTGCTGGAGTAGTATTTCCTATACAACAAAGAAAAACCATATATTTAGTGAAAAAAGACGCAATGATTGAGCTGCTAGCAACCAGTGCATACCATAGCAAATTAGCGCAACAAGTAATTTGTACAGCGAAAAGCCTATCTTGAATCACACCTGAAATCAACCATGGTTACCTGAAGAAAGCAAATTATTTGATCATTGACTGCCACCCTGTGAGCTGTTGGCATGTCATGATTATGACAAAGCTGCTAGTGAGTGAGGCAAACGCAAGCTGTGTTGTGGTTATTTGGCTGTCAATTAATGTACAAACATGTCAGATTATGACATGTTAAACAAAATGGTAACAAAATCACGACACCAGGTTGTTATAACCAATAGTATTGCAGGGTTGTTTTGTGAAATCCACTATAGGCAAAAAAAGACACCACCCATGGGCAGCAAAAACTCTTTTTATTCTTTTCTTTCCTTCCCCTCCCACCTCTCCTTGCAAGAAGAATGGCGAGGGAAGGAAAAAAGAGAATAACAAGAGTTTTTGCTGCCTATGCACCACACAGAAGAAAAAATTTACCTGCATAGCAGCCATCCTTCCTAAGAGAAAATCAAATAGTAAAATAGTCAATTTCATCATGGTCATAGCGCATTACTGGACAACTCGTAGGAGATTCAACACAACGACAATGAAAAATTAAACTTACATTTTCTACTTACTGGAGCGCTGCTTATTCGGCCTTTCGCTCTGCTTACTCTGGAAAATAACAGTACTAAGGTCAATGGCATTCAGAAATTACATGTACTTTACATTTAAGCGAAGGTCAATTGCAAAGTAAATATCTCGTGGCGTAGACAAACATATCAGCAATGAAATTGCTTGACTGAGGTTCAACAAAATTAGACAGTGAGGAATGAGCTATGGCTTTACTTACTATGTGTGTCTGTGTGTGCCATGCTTTGTCAGCACACCTTTTCTACAACAAATGATATTGAACATTTCATTGTTTGGGCCTGTATTAGTTTTTCTGAACTGTTTGTCTATCTTGTATGTCTTAATTTGTATGAAGAAAGATGACCAAACAATGGGAAGCAAATCATATGCGTTGTTTCTCTAATGATCTCACATTATTTAAAACTTTGGTTTCTTTTGGGACGAAATATTATGAATACTATACTTACAGTCTTTGTAAGTGTTGGTGTGGTTGAGGAGGAAGTAGTAGTAGTAGCTGATCTGGGAGCAGAGGTAGAAGATAATGTGGGAGCAGATATAGAAGGTAATATGGGAGCAGATGTAGAAGTTAATGTGAGAGCAGATGTAGATGTTAATGTGGGAGTAGATGTAGAAGCTAATGTGGGAGCAGACGTAGAAGTAGCAAATGTGTAAGTTGATGTAGTGGCTGATGTGGAAGCAGATGTGGGGTTATAAGGTTCATAGGTCCTTTGCACATAGTCTTCTGCAACAAAACAATCAGATAGGGGACTAGGATGTAATATAAAACAGGCAATTAAGTTATGTTCTGCTGTACATTGAAAAAACCAAGGGAACTTACTACATCTTGTCATATCATTAAATGCTTCTTTGATGACTTACACAATTTCAGTCTGATGGCATCCTTTCTCGATAATAGTAGACAAGGTACCTTTGCCTGAAGGTTTGAATACCAGGCATAAAACAGATAAACCTGCACCGTGGGTAGCCTGTAAAAATGAACATAAACAATATTATAAGAGTGTACGATACATTCGTTCATACCATGAATTACAACAACAACATGAAAAGCAAATCTTCTGCTAGCTTACAATATACCATTGCACTAGACGTGAGCTGGTTCAGAGTTATTGAGCTTGAAGAATTTGCACTAATTTCTCAGTTATTTGGACGCTAGGTATTCCTAAAATAACTCTTTTGCGCGGGTTGTTGTCTTATTCATTTCATCTACTAAGGAAAGCTGTCCTATACTCAGTTGGGCTTGTGCAACTAATACTGGCATGTTAAGCTTCAGGGGACCGATCAATAAGTGTTGTAGTCACCGCCATCACAAGTCTTCAAAACCAATATTACAAGTGATTTTTTTCACATTAACCAAGTTTGTATCTGAATCTAACTATACTTTGATATCTGCATATTTTCGGACATTTTCAATGGAAACAAAACCTGAATTGCAGCCACAAAAGTAAGTTGTCTTAAAATTGAGCCTTAGCGTATTTAAAACTTTCTATTTACACAATTTGGCATGTCAGTCTTATAACTTGACGTAAAGCAAAATATATTTTACTACACTCACAGAACGCTCCAGTGCATCCACATAGTATATTGTGGTCTTCTTCCCAGCCCAGCCCTCCTCCCGCCTTTTCTTAAGTGTAGACATCCTTGTCTGTGCCTTCAAATCACGGAAGATGATAGCTGTGAAAACAATAAATGGGTACAGATAAAACTATCGCATACAGAGTAAAACTTTGACATTTTGACTTTGATGGATAACCTGGCACTGCAAAGCATGCTAAACCAACATCGCATTTCCACATGGAGTGGAGTTCTGATGATCTAAAGCTGTTATTGAGAACAGTGAGATTTAGGCAAAGCAAGAAAAGAATTCAGTGCTAAAAGACCATGCAAAGCAATCAATACTAATATTATTAACACAGAAGCTTTTAAATGATGATTGTTTTAGACTTACGACATGCACTACACTTTGTGGCATTGATGGCATTAATGGCCCCACACTGGCACTTTATCTTGACAACTAAAAATAAATGCAAAAAGGAAAATTTAAGAACAGCTTACTTTTATTTTGATGTGACTGGGTGCTTTGCCTGTGAATCATAAGAAATTATTATAAATATTGCAGAATTAAAAGGGCAGCGAGCTCACTGTTTAAAAAAAATAGACAAACTTACCACATGCATTACATTTATTTTTAGATACATTTCCTGTGCTACCGCAAACGCTACAACTTCTTTCCATAATGCTGCAAGCTAAAACACAGACAAAAGAACATC
Source organism: Watersipora subatra (assembly GCF_963576615.1). NCBI lineage: Eukaryota > Metazoa > Bryozoa > Gymnolaemata > Cheilostomatida > Watersiporidae > Watersipora > Watersipora subatra. The sequence continues at coordinate 7,554,182 of NC_088713.1, forward strand.
AGACAATAAAATATGAGGTGGTGGTAGCGTGATACCAGTAAAATAAGTCATAACAAGGAGACGCCCCAACAGTCTGACCGTTTCCTGCATATAAATCGAGCTGTTAGATAAGTTCATAAAACAAACAATAAAATGAAGACATATTGTAGAGACTTTATTGCTTCAAGCCATATACAGTGAAACTCGGATAACTCGCCCTTGGATAGTTCGAACACATGGTTAACTCGAACGGATTTGTTTGGTCCGTTCCCACGCAAAGATAAATTGCTTTAGATAACTCGACCTTAACTTCGTTAACTCAAACAGTTTTTTTGCCCAACAGCTACCGAGACGGTTGTTATCGCTTTAGAATATCAGTTTATTCCAAGCCATAGAGATAAAAAACAACTTCTAGTAGTTCTTAGGCGTCATTATTACCACTATCAGCAAAATATTTTTGTTAACGACTTTTTTAAAGGTTTTCAAAAAATCAAATTTTACCAAACATCCGCTTGGGAATAGCCCTCCGTGAGCAAGGAGAAGCGAGGTAACCTTCAGATATACCTAAAGAAAAATTAGCAAAACTGGTTTCTGTTAAAATGCTCAAAAGAAAAATATGTCTTTTTTCTAAGAGTTTCAAACGTGATCAGGTTTTGCCTATTTTAATCTGAAAACGTCCTGGCAGTCACATCACCTAAAATAAACAAACGAATCTCAAGTAATAAAAGGAAAATATTTATACTTTCTGATAAAAATTGTTAAAACATTACATGAGAGGTCCCTTAACTTGAAACAAGCAATCATTGCTTTTGATTTATATATAGTTTGTATATGTACTGATAAATACAATAACACATGCACTTGTGACAGTGTTCTCATAACTTGAACGCTCTGATAACTCGAACACTTTCTCTCGGTCCCGTGAAGGTCGAGTTAGCCGAGTTTCACTGTATTAGATTTCTGTGCGTGATTCACTGGTGATTCATGATAATAACTTTTGCTTTCTTTGAATAAACTGAGCGCTGCTTCATCTAGTACATGCCTAGCCTAGGAACCTGGTCTCCAGCCTAAAGATGAAGTCGAAAAGTTGTAATGTTAAATATGTACCAATTGACGTACCGTCTAAGCAAAGAAATCAACACTTGAGTCACTCGGATCACTCTCGTTGTAAAGTTAAGGTATGGCTAAGTTCAGAATTTTAGATTACCAGTACAGCCGTAGTAGGTAGTGATTATGAATTTTCAACTACGCATGGCCTTCAGCAAAGATATTAAACACATATGTCCTGAATCGTTATTTAATGGTACAGCCACCTAGCCAAATCAGTTTATGGATGGGGAGTAGTATGTAGAGAGCAGATCTACACAAAAAAGTGACGGATCCAGCAGGGGGATAGAAAAAGGGGGGTTGCGAATTAAATTGGCTAGGGGTGTAGATTGAATTGCGTGGAGTTGAATGAGATGTTGGGGTTTGGGGGGAAATTGTGGTGTAGAGTAGGGGGTTGAATTCGAGGGGGTATGGATCCACTCCCGGCGTAATCGGCGGATTATCTGTGGATGAGTCATCCGATTAGTGGGGGATGAGTCATCCGATTAAACGTGGATTATCGCGGGATTAGTCGGGGGAATCGTTGCGGATTAGTCGGCCGAATCGTCGCGGATTATCGGTGGATTAGTGGGGGGTGAATATCTGGGACATCGAGGGCTGGTTGGTTTTCCGGAGTGGATCTCGCGGATTGTCGAGGAGAGCGAGAGATTACCGGATGAGTGAGGGGGTTAATATCTGGGACACCGAGGGGTTGATTTTCCGGAGAATGTTATATATTTGGTTGAATGAGAGATAAGTTTTTATTATAAAATATAAACTATAAATGTTACAAAAAAATTCAAATGCGAAATTCACTTTCGCGAAATTCAATTTCGCGAAATTCAATTTCGCGAAATTCAATTTCGCGAAAGTTGACTATATAACATATAATGTGTAATTTCGCGAAAGTTGACTATATAATATATATAATGTGTAATTTCGCGAAATTGAATTTCGCGGTTGGAGCTCGATATTCTTGATAGGGTTTACAGACGGATTAGATAATTCGGTTAAAGTAAGAACCTCTTATTATTCACTTCGATTGTAAACTTCATAAATTTCTGAAAATTATCCACCACTGTTATGGATTCACCACTTTTTAAAAAGAAAATATATAAATTCACGATACGTTACTAGTCAGTGCTGAATGTTATTGGAGCTTCCGAGGACTCAACTTCACGTACTATGAAATTCGACAATATTTCTGAAAGAATATCCCAATTGAATATAAAACAAAGACGATGTAGAAGACCAACCAAGTCTAGATCAAATAAACCTATGTTATTACGAAGTTCACTCAGGAAAAGTTCGGTAGTAAAGCGGTTATTTGAAACCGAGGATAGTTATACGGAAGGTGTGAAGAAAACATCGTCACCCACTTCAACAGTTTTTAAAACCGAGAACGTGCAAGAACCATGGAAATGGGTTGATCTAAAAGAGTTGGATATTCCAGCCTCTTTAGAAGTAATACAAGCAAATAAGACTGACGAAAATAACAATAATGAGATTGCTTTGCAATTCGTTATCGAGTGCAAGGGGGAGCGTGTGACATTATGTTCAATCATCAATCCTCAAATGTATAACATTTCCTCATCGTTTCAATGGAGCGTACCAGCTCTCATGATCTTGGATCGAAATGAGATTTATAAGGAGTCTAGGTCTTCTTCAGAATTGAAACTATTTAAGATTGATGTAGCCTGCAATCTGAAGGAATTTAGAGAGAAAATAAGCAAGGATTACAATCTCTGTATATCAAGACATTGATTACTTGAGGAAACTGTTCGGTGATATAATTTTGGTGAAGGAATTGTTAATATGATTGAATTTTATAGTGATTATATGTTGTTATATCGTACAGGATTGAATTTACTATTAACGGATGATTTACCGAATATAAGTTTTGTATAACTTACAATATTTTGCAATTTCGCATGAGATGAATCTAAGAAAGATTCGGTTGATTGTACAATTCTCAATGTTTTAAAATGTTGATTGGAATAAATTTACAAAAGATTCAGTTACTCTCACTACGAAGTCTATATACAACACAATTTTTTTTTGATTTTCGAAGTTGAGAGATCATCATGAGTAATCAGTATATTGAGAATTATTCCATGAAGTGGTAAAGCACCCATGGATCCTTTAATTGGATTAAACTAGTAGACTTGCTAGTTCCATGCACCGTGAGAGATCATCATGAGTAATCAGTATATTGAGAACTATTCCATGAAGTGGTAAAGCACCCATGGATCCTTTAATTAGATTAAACCAGTAGACTCGCTAGTTCCATGCACCGTGAGAGATCATCATGAGTAATCAGTATATTGAGAATTATTCCATGAAGTGGTAAAGCACCCATGGATCCTTTAATTGGATTAAACTAGTAGACTTGCTAGTTCCATGCACCGTGAGAGATCATCATGAGTAATCAGTATATTGAGAATTATTCCATGAAGTGGTAAAGCACCCAAGGATCCTTTAATTAGATTAAACTAGTAGACTTGCTAGTTCCATGCACCGTGAGAGATCATCATGAGTAATCAGTATATTGAGAATTATTCCATGAAGTGGTAAAGCACCCATAGATCCTTTAATTAAATTAAACTAGTACACTTGCTAGTTCCATGCACCGTGAGAGATCATCATGAGTAATCAGTATATTGAGAATTATTCCATGAAGTGGTAAAGCACCCAGAGATCCTTTAATTAGATTAAACTAGTAGACTTGCTAGTTCCATGCAGTGTGAGAGATCATCATGAGTAATCAGTATATTGAGAATTATTCCATGAAGTGGTAAAGCACCCATGGATCCTTTAATTAAATTAAACTAGTAGACTTGCTAGTACCATGCACTGTGAGAGATCATCATGAGTAATCAGTGTATTGAGAATCATTCCATGAAGTGGTAAAGCACCCATAGATCCTTTAATTAGATTAAACTAGTAGACTTGCTAGTTCCATGCACTGTGAAAGATCATCATGAGTAATCAGTATATTGAGAATTATTCCAAGAAGTGGTAAAGCACCCATGGATCCTTTAATTGAATTAAACTAGTAGACTTGCTAGTTCCATGCACTGTGAGAGATCATCATGAGTAATCAGTATATTGAAAATTATTCCATGAAGTGGTAAAGCACCCATGGATCCTTTAATTAGATTAAACTAGTAGACTTGCTAGTTCCATGCACTGTGAGAGATCATCATGAGTAATCAGTATATTGAGAATTATTCCATGAAGTGGTAAAGCACCCATGGATCCTTTAATTGAATTAAACTAGTAGACTTGCTAGTTCCATGCACTGTGAGAGATCATCATGAGTAATCAGTATATTGAAAATTATTCCATGAAGTGGTAAAGCACCCATGGATCCTTTAATTAGATTAAACTAGTAGACTTGCTAGTTCCATGCACCGTGAGAGATCATCATGAGTAATCAGAATATTGAGAACTATTCCATAAAGTGGTAAAGCACCCAAGGATCCTTTAATTAGATTAAACTAGTAGACTCGCTAGTTCCATGGACCGTGAGAGATCATCAAGAGTAATCAGTATATTGAAAATTATTCCATGAATTGGTAAAGCACCCATGGATCCTTTAATTAGATTAAACTAGTAAACTTGCTAGTTCCATGCACCGTGAGAGATCATCATGAGTAATCAGTATATTGAGAATTATTCCATGAAGGTGTAAAGCACCCATGTATCCTTTAATTAGATTAAACTAGTAGACTTGCTAGTTCCATGCACTGTGAGAGATCATCATGAGTAATCAGTATATTGAGAATTATTCCATGAAGCGGTAAAGCACCCATAGATCCTTTAATTAGATTAAACTAGTACACTTGCTAGTTCCATGCACTGTGAGAGATCATCATGAGTAATCAGTATATTGAGAATTATTCCATGAAGCGGTAAAGCACCCATGGATCCTTTAATTAAATTAAACTAGTAGACTTGCTAGTACCATGCACTGTGAGAGATCATCATGAGTAATCAGTATATTGAGAATTATTCCATGAAGTGGTAAGGACCCATAGATCCTTTAATTAGATTAAACTAGAAGACTTGCTAGTTCCATGCACTGTGAGAGATCATCATGAGTAATAAGTATATTGAGAGTTATTCCATGAAGTGGTAAAGCACCCATAGATCCTTTAATTAGATTAAACTAGTAGACTTGCTAGTTCCATGCACTGTGAGAGATCATCATGAGTAATTAGTATATTGAGAATTATTCCATGAAGTGGTAAAGCACCCATGGATCCTTTAAATAGATTAAACTAGTAGACTTGCTAGTTCCATGCACTGTGAGGGATCATCATGAGTAATCAGTATATTGAGAATTATTCCATGAAGTGGTAAAGCACCCATGGATCCTTTAAATAGATTAAACTAGTAGACTTGCTAGTTCCATGTAGTGTGAGGGATCATCATGAGTAATCAGTATATTGAGAATTATTCCATGAAGTGGTGTTAAATGAAGTCGAACATTCTAAGCAGATATATTTATTAGCTGAAACGGATGATACACTTCTTTCCCTACTTCTGCTTCTTTCTCTATTATCAATTGAAGTGGAAGGAGCAGAATTTTCTGATGAAATTAAATTATGCTCTCGTGAAAGCTTGAACATCTTTGAGAAAGATTTCCAGCTGCCAAGAATTAAAAATCTCATTTTACTATTCTCTCTACATTTATTCATTCATTACAAATTTTTTCCACCAATTATTGTAAATCAACTCACCTCATCAGATTTGCTCCAGTCTCCTTCTGAATGAGAAGATGCCGGATACATTTCCTTGATTTATTCAAATTTCGGAAATATATAATCCAGTGAAACAGAGATAATCCAAAGTTCTGAGAGAAGATTATACATAGATATCCAAATTGTAGAATTAATCCAAACTTTTGTGAGATATATAATCCAGTTAGTTCGGAGAAATATAATCCAGTGAAACAGAGATAATCCAAAATTCTGAGAGAAGATTATACATAGATATCCAAATTGTAGAATTAATCCAAACTTTTGTGCGATATATAATCCAGTTAGTTCGGAGAAATATAATCCAAAGTTCTGAGAGAAGATTATACGTAGATATCCAAATTGTAGAATTAATCCAAACTTTTGTGAGATATATAATCCAGTTAGTTCGGAGAAATATAATCCAAAGTTCTGAGAGAAGATTATACGTAGATATCCAAATTGTAGAATTAATCCAAACTTTTGTGAGATATATAATCCAGTTAGGTATAGAAATAGTTCGAAGTTCTGAGAATTTCATGTATAATAACTCCAGGAAAAAAAAGTCTCGATAATGGTGAGCCCATCAAACTTGGCTGTATTTATACTAGTCAAGTTCAAGGAGGTGGAACCCGGACAAAAGCTATAAATCACTTCTAATCCATCTTGTCTCACTCAACTTTCGCGAAAATTGAATTTCGCGGAAGTGAATTTCGCGAAATTGGATTTCGCGAAATTACACAATATATATATATATTATATAGTCAACTTTCGCGAAAATGAATTTCGCGAAAAGTGAATTTCGCGAAATTGGATTTCACGAAATTATATATTATATAGTCTACTTTCGCGAAATTGAGTTTCGCGAAAGTGAATTTCGCGAAATTGGATTTCGCAAAATTACACATTATATATATTATATAGTCAACTTTCGCGAAATTGAATTTCACGAAATTGGATTTCGCGAAATTACACATTATATATTATATAGTCAACTTTCGCGAAATTGAATTTTGCGAAAGTGAATTTCGCGAAATTGGATTTCGCGAAATTATACATTATATATATTATATAGTCAACTTTCGCGAAATTGAGTTTCGCGAAAGTGAATTTCGCGAAATTGGATTTCGCAAAGTTACACATTATATATATTATATAGTCAACTTTCGCGAAAGTGAATTTCGCGAAATCCAATTTCGCGAAATTACACATATATATTATATAGTCAACTTTCGCGAAATTGAATTTCGCGTTTTTCAATTTCGCGAAAAGTCTTCTGATATTATGGATGATGCAGCTAAATTTATCAAAACTCATTAATCATTTGATGAGGAGAATTGTATATAACCAGCAGAATTTTACTAAAACGATATCAATTCTTCATTCAATCTCAGAGAATTATCACACTACACAACTATGGAGGATAATACTCAATCTGGAGTGATAAAACCTGGATCGAATAGTTCAGTGAAGATGTCGAAAAAGAAAATTTCACCTGTAACTCTTTCTAACAGGACTCCTCCAACGAAGAAGAAGACATCCGACCAAATCGTAACGAATTTGGAGCAAAGGGCAAAAGATATGGCAGACAAGTTAAGAAAATTAAGTAAGGATACTTTAATGGAAGCAAAATCACTGCAGAAAATGACAGACCTTTCAGTAGGATTGATTATGGAGGTGACAAAAACGGAAGAAGCTCATTCGATCCATGGAGCGTGCTGTATCATTCACTTCAACTATGTAGAAAATGGGATTAGTAAATCTACTGCTGTATTTGCTCCAAAACGATTTTTAGATAAATCGCTGTCTTATCCAAGTATTATGGTATATCTTGGATTAAAACCTAAGAGTAATGGACAGGGAAGTTACCATGACTTAAGACGAGTAACAGAAGGAACCTCAACTCCCTTGGAAATGAAACGCACTCTAGCCAATCTGAGAACGAAGAAACTTGAAAAACTTATACAACTTTTCGAGAGTCGTCATCTCAAGGAGTTCAAAGCACCATCTATTTTCTACTATCACAATGTTGGAACAAGTGAATACAAAGATGTTGAAGGCAAGGTGAATGTGGTACCAACTGTAGCATTTTCAACCAAAGTTGATGGAGAGGAAGTTCAAGGAACTTTAACGATGCCTTCGAGATATGCCCTTTCGTTGAAAGAAAATTATCCGGGTATCATTATATACAAGGGACTAGTAACATCTCACAATACTCGCGAATACTACGATGTAGTAGTCATGGGATATGAAAAAGCAAGCAGTTTTTACGAGAGTTCACAATGCAAAAAGGAATCTGCTATCATAGATATTTCCGATGACGATGAGTGAATGATAAACAACTCGATACAAACTTCGTTATAAAGATTGTACATGAACATTTTCTCATATATATATTCAATGTTTCATTTATACTATATTATCTTTATTGTGTCCTATCTACTTGAACATTTTCATATATTTCAAGTTAAACATAAACTATTTTATTTTTATTGAAACAAAATGATGATGGAATAAATGAATAATATATATAAATATATCTTTTAAAGTGAATAAATTTGTAATAAAACTGATCTTTCATTCAACATATTAATTTCTCCAACAAATTTCAATCTTACATACAAAAAAATACAAAAAAACCGAAAATAAATTCCTTAAAATTCTTAACCATTCAAGAGCTTCAACATTACAAAATCATCAAATCTTCAAAAAATAACTTTGTACATAAACACTTTCTCATATATATTCAATGTTTCAAATATATAACAATCTCCGGAAAATCAACCCCTCGGTGTCCCAGATATTAACCCCCTCACTCATCCGGTAATCTCTCGCTCTCCTCGACAATCCGCGAGATCCACTCCGGAAAACCAACCAGCCCTCGATGTCCCAGATATTCACCCCCACTAATCCACCGATAATCCGCGACGATTCGGCCGACTAATCCGCAGCGATTCCCCCGACTAATCCCGCGATAATCCACGTTTAATCGGATGACTCATCCCCCACTAATCGGATGACTCATCCACAGATAATCCGCCGATTACGCCGGGAGCGGATCCATACCCCCTCGAATTCAACCCCCTACTCTACACCACAATTTCCCCCCAAACCCCAACATCTCATTCAACTCCACGCAATTCAATCTACACCCCTAGCCAATTTAATTCGCAACCCCCCTTTTTCTATCCCCCCGCTGGATCCGTCACTTTTTTGTGTAGATCTGCTCTCTACATACTACTATGGGGTTATTTATGCCTGCACCCAATCAATTCTCTTTATTTTGCTATACTTATGGGTACCTATGCAGGGTCTTTAGAAGGTGTGTAATTTCAGAAAAGCATTACAACTGAATTGTGTTCGGATGGTTTTTAATCAACAGGAGTAGTATGTAGAGAGCAGTTCTACACAAAAAAGTGACGGATCCAGCGGGGGGATAGAAAAAGGGGGTTGTGAATTAAATTGGCTAGGGGTGTAGATTGAATTGCGTGGAGTTGAATGAGATGTTGGGGTTTGGGGGGAAATTGTGGTGTAGAGTAGGGGGTTGAATTCGAGGGGGTATGGATCTGCTCCCGGCGTAATCGGCGGATTATCTGTGGATGAGTCATCCGATTAGTGGGGGATGAGTCATCCGATTAAACGTGGATTATCGCGGGATTAGTCGGGGGAATCGTTGCGGATTAGTCGGCCGAATCGTCGCGGATTATCGGTGGATTAGTGGGGGGTGAATATCTGGGACATCGAGGGCTGGTTGGTTTTCCGGAGTGGATCTCGCGGATTATCGAGGAGAGCGAGAGATTACCGGATGAGTGAGGGGGTTAATATCTGGGACACCGAGGGGTTGATTTTCCGGAGAATGTTATATATTTGGTTGAATGAGAGATAAGTTTTTATTATAAAATATAAACTATAAATGTTACAAAAAATTCAAATGCAAAATTCACTTTCGCGAAATTCAATTTCGCGAAATTCAATTTCGCGAAATTCAATTTCGCGAAAGTTGACTATATAATATATATAATGTGTAATTTCGCGAAATTGAATTTCGCGGTTGGAGCTCGATATTCTCGATAGGGTTTACAGACGGATTAGATAATTCGGTTAAAGTAAGAACCTCTTATTATTCACTTCGATTGTAAACTTCATAAATTTCTGAAAATTATCCACCACTGTTATGGATCCACCACTTTTTAAAAAGAAAATATATAAATTCACGATACGTTACTAGTCAGTGCTGAATGTTATTGGAGCTTCCGAGGACTCAACTTCACGTACTATGAAATTCGACAATATTTCTGAAAGAATATCCCAATTGAATATAAAACAAAGACGATGTAGAAGACCAACCAAGTCTAGATCAAATAAACCTATGTTATTACGAAGTTCACTCAGGAAAAGTTCGGTAGTAAAGCGGTTATTTGAAACCGAGGATAGCTATACGGAAGGTGTGAAGAAAACATCGTCACCCACTTCAACAGTTTTTAAAACCGAGAACGTGCAAGAACCATGGAAATGGGTTGATCTAAAAGAGTTGGATATTCCAGCCTCTTTAGAAGTAATACAAGCAAATAAGACTGACGAAAATAACAATAATGAGATTGCTTTGCAACTCGTTATCGAGTGCAAGGGGGAGCGTGTGACATTATGTTCAATCATCAATCCTCAAATGTATAACATTTCCTCATCGTTTCAATGGAGCGTACCAGCTCTCATGATCTTGGATCGAAATGAGATTTATAAGGAGTCTAGGTCTTCTTCAGAATTGAAACTATTTAAGATTGATGGAGCCTGCAATCTGAAGGAATTTAGAGAGAAAATAAGCAAGGATTACAATCTCTGTATATCAAGACATTGATTACTTGAGGAAACTGTTCGGTGATATAATTTTGGTGAAGGAATTGTTAATATGATTGAATTTTATAGTGATTATATGTTGTTATATCGTACAGGATTGAATTTACTATTAACGGATGATTTACCGAATATAAGTTTTGTATAACTTACAATATTTTGCAATTTCGCATGAGATGAATCTAAGAAAGATTCGGTTGATTGTACAATTCTCAATGTTTTAAAATGTTGATTGGAATAAATTTACAAAAGATTCAGTTACTCTCACTACGAAGTCTATATACAACACAATCTTTTTTTGATTTTCGAAGTTGAGAGATCATCATGAGTAATCAGTATATTGAGAATTATTCCATGAAGTGGTAAAGCACCCATGGATCTTTTAATTAGATTAAACTAGTAGACTCGCTAGTTCCATGCACTGTGAGAGATCATCATGAGTAATCAGTATATTGAGAATTATTCCATGAAGTGGTAAAGCACCCATGGATCCTTTAATTGGATTAAACTAGTAGACTTGCTAGTACCATGCACTGTGAGAGATCATCATGAGTAATCAGTATATTGAGAATTATTCCATGAAGTGGTAAGGACCCATAGATCCTTTAATTAGATTAAACTAGTAGACTTGCTAGTTCCATGTAGTGTGAGGGATCATCATGAGTAATCAGTATATTGAGAATTATTCCATGAAGTGGTGTTAAATGAAGTCGAACATTCTAAGCAGATATATTTATTAGCTGAAACGGATGATGCACTTCTTTCCCTACTTCTGCTTCTTTCTCTATTATCAATTGAAGTGGAAGGAGCAGAATTTTCTGATGAAATTAAATTATGCTCTCGTGAAAGCTTGAACATCTTTGAGGAAGATTTCCAGCTGCCAAGAATTAAAAATCTCATTTTACTATTCTCTCTACATTTATTCATTCATTAAAAATTTTTTCCACCAATTATTGTAAATCAACTTACCTCATCAGATTTGCTCCAGTCTCCTTCTGAATGGGAAGATGCCGGATACATTTCCTTGTTGTATTCAAATTTCGGAGATATATAATCCGGTGAAACAGAGGTAATCCAAAAGTTCTGAGAGAAGATTATACGTAGATATCCAAATTGTAGAATTAATCCAAACTTTTGTGAGATATATAATCCAGTTAGGTATAGAAATAGTTCGAAGTTCTGAGAATTTCATGTATAATAACTACAGGAAAAAAAAAAGTCTCGATAATGGTGAGCCCATCAAACTTGGCTGTATTTATACTAGTCAAGTTCAAGGAGGTGGAACCCGGACAAAAGCTATAAATCACTTCTAATCCATCTTGTCTCACTCAACTTTCGCGAAAATTGAATTTCGCGAAAGTGAATTTCGCGAATTTGGATTTCACAAAATTACACAATATATATATTATATAGTCAACTTTCGCTAAATTGAATTTCGCGAAAAGTGAATTTCGCGAATTTGGATTTCACAAAATTATATATTATATAGTCTACTTTCGCGAAATTGAGTTTCGCGAAAGTGAATTTCGCGAAATTGGATTTCGCGAAATTACACATTATATATATTATATAGTCAACTTTCGCGAAATTGAATTTCGCGAAATTGGATTTCGCGAAATTATACATTATATATAATTATTATATAGTAAACTTTCGCGAAATTGAATTTCGCGAAAGTGAATTTCGCGAAATTGGATTTCGCGAAATTACACATTATATATATTATATAGTCAACTTTCGCGAAAGTGAATTTCGCGAAAAGTGAATTTCGCGAAATTGGATTTCACGAAATTTTATATTATATAGTCTACTTTCGCGAAATTGAGTTTCGCGAAAGTGAATTTCGCGAAATTGGATTTCGCGAAATTACACATTATATATATTATATAGTCAACTTTCGCGAAAGTGAATTTCGCGAAATCCAATTTCATGAAATTACACATATATATTATATAGTCAACTTTCGCGAAATTGAATTTCACGAAAGTGAATTTCGCGAAATTGGATTTTGCGAAATTACACATTATATATATTATATAGTCAACTTTCGCGAAATTGAATTTCGCGAAATTACACATTATATATATTATATAGTCAACTTTCGCGAAATTGAATTTCGCGTTTTTCAATTTCGCGAAAAGTCTTCTGATATTATGGATGATGCAGCTAAATTTATCAAAACTCATTAATCATTTGATGAGGAGAATTGTATATAACCAGCATAATTTTACTAAAACGATATCAATTCTTCATTCAATCTCAGAGAATTATCACACTACACAACTATGGAGGATAATACTCAATCTGGAGTGATAAAACCTGGATCGAATAGTTCAGTGAAGATGTCGAAAAAGAAAATTTCACCTGTAACTCTTTCTAACAGGACTCCTCCAACGAAGAAGAAGACATCCGACCAAATCGTAACGAATTTGGAGCAAAGGGCAAAAGATATGGCAGACAAGTTAAGAACATTAAGTAAGGATACTTTAATGGAAGCAAAATCACTGCAGAAAATGACAGACCTTTCAGTAGGATTGATTATGGAGGTGACAAAAACGGAAGAAGCTCATTCGATCCATGGAGCGTGCTGTATCATTCACTTCAACTATGTGGAAAATGGGATTAGTAAATCTACTGCTGTATTTGCTCCAAAACGATTTTTAGATGAATCGCTGTCTTTTCCAAGTATTATGGTATATCTTGGATTAAAACCTAAGAGTAATGGACAGGGAAGTTACCATGACTTAAGACGAGTAACAGAAGGAACCTCAACTCCCTTGGAAATGAAACGCACTCTAGCCAATCTGAGAACGAAGAGACTTGAAAAACTTATACAACTTTTCGAGAGTCGTCATCTCAAGGAGTTCAAAGCACCATCTATTTTCTACTATCACAATGTTGGAACAAGTGAATACAAAGATGCTGAAGGCAAGGTGAATGTGGTACCAACTGTAGCATTTTCAACCAAAGTTGATGGAGAGGAAGTTCAAGGAACTTTAACGATGCCTTCGAGATATACCCTTTCGTTGAAAGAAAATTATCCGGGTATCATTATATACAAGGGACTAGTAACATCTCACAATACTCGCGAATACTACGATGTAGTAGTCATGGGATATGAAGAAGCAAGCAGTTTTTACGAGAGTTCACAATGCAAAAAGGAATCTGCTATCATAGATATTTCCGATGACGATGAGTGAATGATAAACAACTCGATACAAACTTCGTTATAAAGATTGTACATGAACATTTTCTCATATATATATTCAATGTTTCATTTATACTATATTATCTTTATTGTGTCCTATCTACTTGAACATTTTCATATATTTCAAGTTAAACATAAACTATTTTATTTTTATTGAAACAAAATGATGATGGAAATAATGAATAATACATATAAATATATCTTTTAAAGTGAATAATTTTGTAATAAAACTGATCTTTCATTCAACATATTAATTTCTCCAACAAATTTCAATCTTACATACAAAAAAAATACAAAAAAAACCGAAAATAAATTCCTTAAAATTCTTAACCATTCAAGAGCTTCAACATTACAAAATCATCAAATCTTCAAAAAATAACTTTGTACATAAACACTTTCTCATATATATTCAATGTTTCAAATATATAACAATCTCCGGAAAATCAACCCCTCGGTGTCCCAGATCCATACCCCCTCACTCATCCGGTAATCTCTCGCTCTCCTCGATAATCCGCGAGATCCACTCCGGAAAACCAACCAGCCCTCGATGTCCCAGATATTCACCCCCCACTAATCCACCGATAATCCGCGACGATTCGGCCGACTAATCCGCAGCGATTCCCCCGACTAATCCCGCGATAATCCACGTTTAATCGGATGACTCATCCCCCACTAATCGGATGACTCATCCACAGATAATCCGCCGATTACGCCGGGAGCGGATCCATACCCCCTCGAATTCAACCCCCTACTCTACACCACAATTTCCCCCCAAACCCCAACATCTCATTCAACTCCACGCAATTCAATCTACACCCCTAGCCAATTTAATTCGCAACCCCCTTTTTCTATCCCCCTGCTGGATCCGTCACTTTTTTGTGTAGATCTGCTCTCTACATACTACTAACAGGGTTTGAAAACTTGGCTGTGTGTAAGACTAATGAGGTTGCTAGATAGTTTTCACGACCTTAAACTCTGTAAATTTTGTTTGCTGTGAGCTGCCCTTTAACTGCTGCCCATGTACAAATTTAGCTATCGGCCTACTGTCAGCCTTTTACCGAAAATTGCCGATTTTGCTTCATGATATGTATACAATTATTTCTTCAACTTCAAACTTATCTAGAACACTTTTGCTATATATTTTATTTTGCTAACATGTTAACCAATAGTACTATGCAAAAAAATTCAATGTATCCACGCTTTGTGCATTGCTAAATCTATGTGAAGCTACAATTGCTTTGAAGCTAAAACGATCCTCTAAGATGTTCCTTACTTTCACAAAACTATTACGTTCACCATCATCAGAGCCAATGATGCTATTTTAATTATTTGTGTCATGACGAAAAGCTGAATCTTAATTGGCTATGATGTCATCAACATAAGTAATTACCTGTTTTCTGGCTCGTGCGGTACTTAACAAAACTTACACAAAAATGTTCGTTTTTATGTTGGAAATTCACAAACAAAAAATTAAAACTACTTCGTTATTTGAGGCTAATTTTATGGATAAACCTTCGGACAACACTGTCAATACTATAAAGGTTAGTACAATAAAAAAATATTTTAAATGTAACAAATATAACAAATGGTACAGCACAGTTCGGACATTTTCTCATTCTGCTTCTCATGACACGACCAAACTGCACAAGTTCTTTTAGCGTCTCAATAAGCCAAAATCTATGATGCTTAGTAGTCTAGTTATCTAGCGTAGCGTTATGTTCAAGTTATTAGCGCTGAAGAATCGTCCAACGAAAAACTAGTAAATTATATCTCCGGAAAAAGCATGGTGTCCGAGTACAACAGAGCACCTAACAAAAAATTTACGGGTCAGCTTAGATGGACACGCCCACCACTCTATCGACTAATACAGTGGTGCAGGGGAAGAATGCACAGCTGTATTATAAGTGGGTTGTATTGTCGACGATATCAGTCGTATACGCGTAGCCTTTCACCGCGACCTCATACGCCGACCCGTGCCCACAACTCTATCGACTAGTATAGTCATACAGGCGAGGGATGTACTGTTTAAATTCCTACGTTTTATTCATTAAAATTTAGCAATTGCTTACTGTTCTTATCAAACTTGTACTTAAATTGATTATTTACTTAACAATTTAATATAATTTATCAATCATATCTTGTCTCGGAATACTCACTTTCTGTTGTAGTGTAGTTCACAGTAAGTTTTTTAGTTTTCAGTTTTGTAATTTGTTAGAACCTTGCAACTCTAAGATAATAAGTATGAGCATGAAACGCGACCCCAAAACTACCTTCGTGTTAGACTCAAATCCATGACCAATTTAACTTCCTTCCTATTTTAATACAGCCCATACACAAGTCTATAACACTGTACTCCAATGTTTACGTAGTGACTAACTGCACTAATACCTGAGAGATCATTGTTTTATATGCGTTCTGATAGATTGAGACCTACTAAGTTATCGGTAGTATTCGCACTTGGATAATCACTGCATAGGTAGTATATCGTGAAGGCATACTACCGATTCCGTAATATTTTTACTACCAGTAGAGTAGTATTTCATGCAATATACACTGATTATACATGTATAAATATATATATCTACATATAAATTAGAAAATTGAACAGTTAATTATCTTTTTTTCAACTACTGACAGTTTCTTGCTAGTGCAATCATCAGGCTGTTGACTTTAACTGGCACAAGATGGTGACTTTTCAAACATCCCACTCTTTCACATGATTGGTGGATTTTTTCGTGCTCGGATTAACTTGTTCCTAAAATTGCAAAGAAGATAACTCGTAAAGCAAGGACAGGATGAGGCAATTTCTGTTCTTTATTAAGTGTTGACATGTCAGGTTTTTTAATAAGGTAATATTTTTCTGAAATACATAAATTGCACTTTTTACCTAAGTTACTCTAAAATTTATCGTGTTTCAGGCATACTCCAGTCAAGTTTGAAGTTAAGGTCTCGGTCTTTTAGTGCCCATATGTGTTTGCTCATTTCTGTAGCATTTCTTTTTGAGTTGTTATTTATACTGCTTTTATGGTTATGGTATCTAGTTTTAAAGTCGGTTTTACAAAGTCTGACGTAGGTCTCAGAAGTGTTGTTGAGACCTACGTCAGCTTATAAATATGTTTATATATATGTATATATATTATGTATATATATGTATATATTTTAACCCTTTTGCAGGTGGTGCGACATTAATGTCGCTATCATACGCACTACGTATTAAGACTTACTACTGGTCTGTGTTCATTTTTCTATTCAATTAAATACTTTATAAAGTAAAAGTACACATGTGTCGACTTGAATAACTACGTTTCAGACATGTATATTCTCAATTCAACTTGTTTTGGGGCGATCGTTATCAAACGTCCTTCAATGTTTGTTTTTACTTAGTAAGATACTAAGCCTTTTTTTCCGAATCAAGTTTTATGCTTTTATGTGAACAAAAGAACTTGCTATTGGTCTGTGTTCGTTTTTCTATCAAATTAAATACTTTTAAAGTAAAATAACACATGTGAGGACTTGAATAACTACATTTTAGACATGTATCTTTTCATTTCGACTCGTTTTGGATGATCGTTATCATTATCGATATGTTTTTTTACTCAGTAAGATACTAAGCCTTTTTCTCCAAAATGATTTTTATGCTTTACGATCGTTGTCGATGCCCTTTCTTTGTGCCTTTTTTACTTAGTGGGATCCAAGCATTGATTTTTTTAGAACACAAAAAATATTTTATAATCATGGCTTCATCTTCCCAACGACCTGCTAGATCAACTCGAAAGGCCCAGTTTGTTTTGGCAGATTCTATAGTTGATGACTCAGACAATGACTCAATTTTTTCTGATGTCAATCTAATGGACTTCGATAAAAGTGATGAGTCTAATGATGATGTTGCTTCTGTTGTAGCTTATCACAATTAGACAATATGGACTATAGACCACAAATAGACTGTATGGACTATGGATATGTGCTATGGACTAAGTCTAAACAGTGGCTAATATGCATTACAAAGTGTGGTTCTACTTGTAAAATGCTTTATTTGTAACATAAATACAGAATATGTTTTATTCAACAATATAACATTATCGCAACAACAATCAAATTTTTCAATTTTCTTAAAAAATTACATGTGTAAGGGTAGTTTAAACAGCTCAAATAGTCACAAAGGGTGTAAAACTGTTTGTAAAATGCCTTGTTATATGATACAAACTTATCATGCAACCATAGTGAAGCAAAAAAATATCATTTTAATTAAACTTCAAAATTTTCATATTTTTGAAAAATTAATTCACCCAGGACGATCTGAAATAGGCTCAAAAACTCACCTGCAAAAGGGTTAATATATACATTTATATATATATAAATATATATGCATGTTGATAAGATTGTAAACCACTTGTCGATGTACATGAATTTTCCAAGATGGCCAAAAACTATTTCAAAATTCGTGGAACTTCTTTGTTTGAATGGTTTTTAAGATTTGTCTTCTGAATTGCTTTTAGGAAAAATATTGGCCATTCAATTCTACGTTTTTTGTAATACTTTAAATCTTGTTAGCCAAAATTCTAGTAAAAACTGGTTATATCAATGCAGTTTTCTTACAGTTTTATTGCATCTGGTTTCAGCCATGGCAAAATCCGTCAAATCGTTATATAAAATGTGTATTTAAACTAATTTCATGCGTATGATTTATCGACCTTAAATTCAACACGTGAGAACTATATAGCATTATTTAAAATATTTAATAAATTTGCCAAAGTTTACCAAATGAAAAATGAAGAAGAATTCCTATGATGCACAAGAACTAGTTTGGCATACATTAGTGAGAAGCCTACAGAGGAAGAACCGCTGACAGCTTTTCAAGAGCACATTAAATGTTTTGAAAAAGACATCATTGCCCAAACAAATGTTGTAACTGGATGGAAAATAGTGCAATGAGTAAGAATGGAAATGTTAGTCAGAAGTATTCGGCCACATTGATAGGTTGACCACTCTTAATGTCTACTGAAAAATTTCAACTTGTGTTTTACAAACTTTCCCAATACTTGTAATGACCAAAAATATTATTTATATCCCAAAAGGTCTGCCTGTATAAACATTATTAGGTAGACCATTTTTAAAGTCAGGCGACAGAAAATTTTCAAACCTTTTAAAGTTTTTTTCACCTTAGCCATGATATGTTCGTGCATTTCGATTTTTACTTTATCATAATCAAACATTACGTCAGCAAGATACAACATTTCTTTTCTAACAGCAGATTGTAGGCTGAACAACCAAAATACTGTAAAACCTCTAACTGAACGTCATGGCGCTCTATTTTTCAATATTTATTCTACAGTGGTGGTCTATTAGAGGCGGCTTTTAAATAGAGGCTGGCAATCTATTTTTCAAATAGCTCATTAGAATTTTTGGAATTTAAGTTTAGCCCTGTTGCGGGGGAAGCAAATGTCACTGATATTTTGTTCTTTTCTTCTGGTAGACATTAAATTCTGACATTAAATCTTTCGGATGCAATAAACCTGCCAAAATACATCTAACTTGTCAATGATTTCTTATTAAATATGCATCGAGAAACTGAAAAATATCTCCCCTAGTTGATATTGTATATAATGCGTGCAATTATCCTGCTATGATATGAGAGTTGTCCTACTTTTCAAATTGTTAGCGCTTACAAGACTTATTTAATTCTAAGGTTGAAAACATAGTTTTGGTTTATATTTATATTTATTGATGTTGCACAATGGCTCAGTGCACTCATTGATATCTTCGCGAAACTTTGCAGCCAAAACTAGCTTTTTATGTGCAATAGAAAAGTCCTGAGCATTGAACAGTTGCAAGATCAGATAACTACAATTAAAAGCTCTCAATAATATGTTATAAATCTAAAAATTTAGAAGTAGTATAATAATAATATATCAAATGCAACTAATATATATTTATGAGCTAATGACATAGACGAAACATATTTGCATGTATATTACATATTTAAGGAAAAACGATCATTGTTATAACAAAGTATTTGCATCATTTGCTCAGATAGCTGTGTTCTGATTGTTGTTTTCGATGGAATGAACATGCTCTGGGTGTCCAATATTTTCCACAATGTTTTCTGATCTCAGCTTTTATTTTGCACAGCTAAACTTGTGGGTATTAGTATCTGAAAAAAATGTTGAGCGACAAAATCTTTGCAAGTTGCCTTTAGCACAACTGCTAAACATAACCTTTTTACAATAGCAAATGCAAACTGTTTTTACACACATGTTTAAACAAAGAACTGCTAGTAGCTCAAGACAATGATTAATTTTTTGATGGCGCTGCTTTCAAAGTTTTAACAAAAAAGCAAGCTAACGGCTTTGAAGTGTGACAATAAGAGAACTGATGGTTTTTGTTGAAAATGATTCATTATTCATACGATTTTGTGAATGCGATGAAAAATTTTCTACTGATCCCTTGATATTAGGTGTATTATTGTAAAGTGCTGCTACAATTTGATTGCACGCGTGTCACGGAACGTCGACCAGAATAGACCGGCCCTTGTTTATTTTTGCAATCCATGATAACAGAAAAAACAACAATAACGCATACGACTGAGCGCACGAAACCAGTGGTACAAAGACACATGTGTAATTCCAAACATCCCCGTGGTTGGAAAGTGTGTGTGGTTATGCTGGAATATAGTCTTTCATCCAAGTGGGCGATTTGCGAGATCTGGTTAAACGTCTTAGGTTGGCCTGTGCATTAGTGTTATGGTTGGAATGTTTAGTTTCAGTGTGGTTCAGTTCAGACATGGTTTGTGGCCTTGGCACAGTTTCAGTGTGATTGCTAAAGGAAGTTTCCCTGCCGCGACTAGTGTTCTCAAGGCTGGTTTGTAGAGTTGCTAATTCTGGTTCTCCAGGTGGTGGTGCACTATTTTTTGCAAGTAGTGGTCTAATGTCGGGCCTATTCCTGCTTGTAAGGTCATCGTTGAGTTGCACATCATACAATTGGCTGGTCAGTTACTTGTTGATCTGTGCCTTTCGCCATTGCTGTTTGTGGTGTCTCCAGTCTCTAACCAAGACTGGTTAGCCTTTGGCTAATGGTGTAAGATCTCTGGCTTTACCGTTGTAACTCTTTTGACGCTTTTGATTTCGGGTTAGTTTCTCCCAATATCCATTGTTTTCTACAGACACAATAGATTGTGGCAGCATTGACCTGGTTGGTCGGCCAATTAGTTGCTGAATTGGGCTTGTGGTAATATGCTCTTTTGTTGTGTTTCTGTATTCTAATAGTGCTAGTTCAAATTCAGCACATCTGTGCAGTATGCTTTTGAGGATCTTCACAGCTTATTCCACTTTTTCATTTGGTTGTGGGTAATAGGGTGAGCTGGTAGTGTGTTAAAATTCTGGGTTTTGCTAAAAGTAACCAACTGATTAGATGTAAATTGAGGTCCACTCTCAATCGCAACCTCTTCAGGAATGCTTAGTATTTCAAAACAGCTTTTGACACTTCGAATTCTAGTCTCAGCAGTTTGATTATACAGTTGCTCGTACTCTAAATAGTCAGTGGTATAGTCAACAATGGCCAGGTAGTGTATGTTGTGGTTTTCAAATAAGTCGATCCACACTTTAGTCCATCATTTGTTGGGAATTCGGTGATTGAGTATGGTCTCCCTTTGCTTTTGAGGAGCATCCCTCTGGAATTTAGAGCAATTTGCAATATAGTTCCTAATGTCATTGGTGATACCTAGCCAAAAGACGGTGTACTGAGCACGTCCAAGTGTTGATTTTATTACTTTGTGCCCAGTGTGCAAGAGTTTAAGGAATCGTTGTTGCAACACCTTTGGTATAATTGTCCGTTTTTCCTTCAGTACAATGTTGTTCTCCCTGGTTAATTCCTCTCTAAAGTGATAATACTTGCCATATGTAGTGTATTTAGGAGCATTTCAACCACAGTTGATAAGTTGT
This sequence comes from Watersipora subatra, assembly GCF_963576615.1. NCBI lineage: Eukaryota > Metazoa > Bryozoa > Gymnolaemata > Cheilostomatida > Watersiporidae > Watersipora > Watersipora subatra. Next base: position 7,575,985 of record NC_088713.1, read on the forward strand.
TTGAGTGTTTAGCTGTTCAAATTTCATGAGTCAAGTCATCGCCAACAATGGAGTCAGTCATTTGTGGGTCAATCTAAAAGATGTGTTCAGGTAGTTTCTAGTGGTTTGGCGAGTCAAAGTATGAGTCATGTAATAGCAAGTCAGCAGTCACCTGTTCAGTTCCTTTTTGCCGAATCACTTTCGTGTTAGGGTTTTGTTGCAGGTACAGTAGCATTTCCTGTAGTCTCCTTGAAGCCTTATGTATAGATTTTTTTAAATAGGAACTAAAGGTTTATGGTTAGTGTGAATAGATACATTACAGTGTTCAAAGATATACTGGTCAAAACATCCTGTGCTAAATACTATAACCTTGCATTAGAGCTCAAGGAGTACATAATTCTGTTCTGATCAGTCAAACTGCGCGACACATATGCTACAAGTTTGCTTTCTTGCATAAGTGTCGCCCCAAATCCGGCCGTCAAAGCATCTGTCGGTACAGTAATAGGTTAGTTGCAGTCAAAGTACTGTATAGTTTTGGAGTCCGTTAGCAAAGTCTTTAGTCAGTTGAAAGCATTTGTTTGGTCATCATTCATTGAATTTTATGTCCATTGTCATGTTTGAGTAATTGTTGCAGAGGTTTAGATTCTGCAGCCAAGTTGTTGATGAATTTAGACATATCTGTCACATGCCCTAGAAAACGTTTCATGCCTTGCTGAGTTGTTGATGGTTTCATTCTACAGATAGTAACCACTTTGTTAGGATCAGATCAAAGCCCTGCTGTTGTGAGTAGGTTTCCAATGTATGGTAACTACTCTTGAAGAAATTTGAATTCGGATTTGTTGAGTTTGAGTCCAGTCAGCCGAGCATGCTCAACTAGGGCTTTTAAATTGCAGTCATGCTGTTTTCTGGTGGTCTCATAAGTAAGAATGTTGTCAGCCACTACCGTTAGGCCATCTAGTTCTGCAAGAGCCTCCGTCAGTTGTCTTTGAAATTTTTCTGGCTCTGAAACAAATCCGAACAGCATCCTCAAGTACTTATATTTTCCTTTTGAAGTCCAGAAAGTGGTCAGATCTGTAGATTCGTAAGCCAGGGGAATTTGGTAAAACCCTTTTTTAGCATCGCATAGTGAGAACTATTTGGCATTGTTCAGGTTTGGTAAGATGTCGTCTGGATTTGGCATAACAGAATGATTGCATTTGATACATTAGTTGAGGTTTTGTGGATCTATACACATCCTGATCTTGCCGTTTGGTTTGCTTACGGGCAGTAAATGGCTGATCCGTTCTGTTGGTTCATCCACCTTAGCAATGACTCTATGCTGCTCCAGTTCATTAATGGCATCAATGAGGTCATCTTTCATAGACAATGACACCTTATTAGGTCGTACTTGTATAAGTCGAGAGTCAGGTGTGAGTTCTATTTTATACTATTGTTTGAGTCTTCCAAGTTCAGTAAAAATGTCATCATAGTCCGTCAGTAATTTGTCAATGTGTTCTTCAGTAGTCATTGAGTTAGCGTTCTCTTGATTGTCATTCGGTGCCAGTTGAAGTAGGTCGAGTTCTTGGCACGCCTTCAATGATTAAAGACTGTGCTGCTTTGTTTTAACAATAAGAAACTTCAGAGTCATAGACTGTCCCTGTTTGATTTGTACTGGGAGATGTGTCCAGCCTAAGGGAGTACAACTGCTTTAGTCATACAAAGGCAGAATTGTCTTAGTGGGCTTTATTCTTGGTCTGTCCAGTTTGTCACAGTCACTTGATTTTAGGGTATTGCAAGTACATGTAGCAGCTGTGTCCAGTTGAAATTCAAGTCTGCACTCAGAATCAGTTTCAGTCGGTTTGATCGTAAGAGTGGCTAGTAGTTTACTGACTCGCACTGATATAAATATAACACTTACATTGTGTAATTCAACATCATTGTCTAATGAGTAATTCTAATTCACATGATTGGTGGTCTCTGTGTGGTTGTCAATGTGGTTGGATGAACATCTCCAGGATCTACAGTAAGCAGCAAAGTGGCTGAATTTCTTACAATAGTTACACGCCTTGCCATACGCTGGGCATGACCGCGGTAGGTGGGCATTTCCACAATTTCTACAGTTTGAATTCCTTGATGGTCTTGTGGTGTTTGACTTACTGAAGCGATAAGTGTCTGTCAGTCTGGGATTGTCAGTCTTACTCTCAGCAGTGTTGCGATAGGGTGGTATATGCTTGGCAAGGTTAACCTGTCCTGTAGTCTATAGTGGCCATCTTTTCACGTCTACATAATTTGAATGTTCTGTTTAAGTCAGTGATATGTAAATCAAAAAGTTTCTTTTTTATTTTGTCATTATCGATACTTAATATGAGTGCTTGCAGCACTAGTCTGACATATGGCTCCTTCAAGTCATAGTTACATAGTTCTGCAATAGCTTGTAGTTCAGTGAGAAACTGGTCCATTGTCTTATTCCCCTGTTTGCATGTCAGCAATGAGTGTGTCTTAGCTACGAGATTGATTCTCAGTTTGCAGTAGTCATCAAATTTCTTTATGACTTTGCTGTAAACTAGTCTATCAGTAGCATTGCTCCAGTTAAAATAATCGTATATTTGATTGCTTCTTTGACCTAAAGTTCTCAATAGGTAAGCCTTCTTGATTTTCTTCCCAGTGTTTTTTGATGTTGCTGTACAAAAGAGTTTGAAATCTCATTTAAATATCTGCCATTCTTCCGGTAGTTTAGGGCAATCCGCCAGCAGTTTTGGTGCTAACAGTTGCTCCATAGTGTGTTGTATCGGTCTCTATGAGTTATAAAGTTGCTTCTTCACTCAGGGCACCATGTAAAGTGCTGCTACAATTTGATTGTATGCATGTCACAGAACATCAACAGGAGGAGACCGGTGCTCGTGTATTTCTGCAATCCATAATAACAGAAAAAACCACAATAACGCGTACGACTTAGCACCCAGAACCAGTGGTACAAAGACACATGCGTAATATCAAACAACAAAGATCAAAGATTGTTAAAGTAGCATTCAGATCGAAATGGCATTCAATTAGAGGTTTTATCGCAATTATAATGGTGTATAGTGTTAAAACTGGCATCAATAAAACCAGTAGCTTTTTTGGCAATGAGTCTTATAGACAACAGTAAAAAAGAATAGCGATTATTTACATCTTTAGTTGCTCCAGCTAAGGTTGCAAGCATGAGATAATGCTAAAAAACTTTTGAGATTAGTGTTGGGGCTCATATAAATAAATCAGAGCGTAGCTTAAGTCTTTTACAACCGCATTAAATTCTGATCAAATTATTACTCTGACCGAGTTAACTAAAACAGATTTTCGAAAAATCGATATACCGCTAGTATTTATGCAGTATCTCAAGAACCAAAGCAGATATTGTTTAACTGTAAAATGCCTCGTAATTAAAACAGGATTTTCTACAGGATAAGTATAAACATGCTTGGTAAATCTGAATTCCATAAATTTCTGATGCTTCCTTTGCATTTAAAAAACTATGTGAGCTTATTATTATTGCCATGACGATAGCGATTTAGTTTTTCCTCGTTGAAAAATGATTAGAAATGGAATTGCTTAGCAAAAAGATTTCTGATCAATCAGTTGCACTCAACTGGCAACAAGCTTGTTTCATTGGAGACAAGATTTGATTGGTTTAGCTAATGTGTAGTCTTGTCATGAAAAGAAAAGTGATGCCCTATTGATAAGCCGATACATCGGCTTATCAATAGCCGATACATTGACTTACAGTCTGTATTGTAAGAGTTAAATTTCGATGTACTTTTTGAGGGCACGAATGTGATTTGTTATTTGAAGCCTTTTTTGGCATTCCACAAAATGCTTGAACCAGTGAGATGCTGCTTGACAGACACAATTGCCAACGACTTTACCACACAGAGGTGTTGTTTTTCTGTGAGCGCCTGCTCGCAGAAGAAATAAACCTTTGGTATCTTCAATGTTGCAAGAAAACAGAAAAAAGTACAAATTCATCCTAAAACTACCCAAACAAAATTAAACTAAAACTCTCAAGTTGGTAATTTTGTACCTTAAGGTTTATTTTAGAGACAGTTATAATTGCTTATGTTTGAAATACATGCATTGTATTTATATTTATATATATATATACATATATATGTATTTATATTTATATATACATATATATATATGTAAAACTATGTGTACTAAAAAACTACTTTTTTAGGTAGTTTTTTAGTACACATAGTTTTATATCAGCCCTGTTTTTACTCAAAACATTGAGCACTCTTTTTACTAATGTGCATAAATATAACTTTTATATACATGTATATATATATATATATTTATGATTGATTTATATATACATATTTATATAAGTATATACTAGCTCTGCTACCTGGCGTTGTCCATGTATTAAAAATCAGCTTATAAACAAGGAGAGGTAATGAGAGTTGCCTGCCACATGCTATCGGCCTGGACACTGCCAATAGTTAGTTTAAGTGAGCTATCTAATAAAGGTGACCACTTCCCATGATGCAATGCCATCACATTTCGTTGTGACGGAGAGCGGTAGCATATTGGCTCCCATATAGCGACACAAATCGGTTAATGAATACATCAAGAATGTGTGGCTGAATTATTAAGACATCGGACTGGCGAACCAAAGAGTCTGAGATCAAATCTTCAGCAATATGATTACTTTATTCAAAGATTTTAATAGCTAAAGCAGGAACTACAAACATACACACAAACTTTGACAAACATATACATGTATGTATGTATACAGACGCTCCTCAACTCGCGAACGAGTCATGTTCCGAATGATCGCTCGTAAGGTGAATCCGTTCGTAAGTCGCTTCAGTGCTATATTTTGTATTATATATATATATATATATATAATTTATGTTTAAGGCCTATATAATATATTGAAGGTTTATATACGTATGTTTAAGGCTTGCATAAGTAACCTGTATTGGTTTGTACTAAAAAACATTTAATAAAATAGAGAGAGTACTGTGGTGAACGCCGAGCCATGACACTGCATTTTTATTTATTGCATGTGTTGTCCTTTTTATTATATCATTGTTTTACTCGTTATGCTATCACTTATTGTTGTTGTCTTATTTTATTGTATGTGTTGTCCTTTTATTATATTGTTGTTTCACTCCTTATGCTATCACTTATTGTCACTTATATTGTTGTCATACCAACGCACTAGCGGTCCTATTTATTCACCTTGATAGCCGATGTTCTTATCGTTTGCCATTAGCCGGAATGGTTGATATTACTGTATATAAAAGAGCATGCTGACTTAGTTGAGCAGAGCAGATAGTCATGCGCTCTTCAGCTAATGAATTTTACTTCGGTAAAAAAAGCTGAATGAAACTACATCCACTCTCTTCTCTTTATTTATTAGCCTAGATCATGCCAAGTAAAGGCCGGCAAATTCCTTAACAATACGTACAGTAAAATAAAACGGTTCTTTGCGCACTGGAGATACGTTCATGCACTTATGCACTGCAACAAACTTGGAAAAAGAAGTTGGATGCTGGGTGGTGCTTCCGAGTAGTGCCTCCTTTTGCCGCTAACGCGCCAGTAATACCATCGCTAATAACGTCGGAACTCGCAGCGGACATACGCACACACATGTTCGTACGTACCGTTGTTTGTAACTCGAATGTTCGTAAGTAGGGGAGCTTCTGTATGTAAATATATAAATGTATTTGTAGATATATATATATATATGTATTTAAATATGTAAAAAAAATTGTTTCCTTACTCCGGTTAACCCGTGTGGGAGGTATTTTCTGCTCTAACTCAAGAGACTCTAACTCTACCAGAGACCTGGGAGTTTGAGCACTCACCTCAAGATCTTAGCTGTTCCCAATAGCGCACTTTTCTGCAAGTCACTTGAGTTGATTGCTGTTGGTATCTGGGCAAGATACATTTTATCCGCTGATGTTATTGAGGCCAGTGCCCCAATGACTACTGGTATTACCGTTGTTGTTAGATCCCCGCATTTTTCAATTTATTCTCCAAGAGGGAGATATTTGTCTACACTTTCTTTTTTTTTGCTGGCCATATTGTAGTCATTGGATGCTGCTAGTATATATGAATAGAAATGGAATTGCTTAGCAAAGAGATCTTTGAAGAAAGAACGTATATATACATGTATATATATATTTATATTAATCTATATATATATATATATATATATATATATATATATATATATATATATATATAACAATTGATACGAAACAGTACTGTCTGTAGCATGAGTATATGCTCCCTTACTTCGGTTTGGTTGAGCACTCTGTGAGAGGTGCGGCACTATTAGCCTTTGTGCAAAGCTCATCACTTTGTGATTTGAGCACTCTGGTGCCAGCACATTGACTTTCTTAAAGTCTGTGAGGCAACCTAGTTGTTTCATGGCAGGAAGTCAACTCTCATTGGTAATGGGATTTGTGTCCCTTGCCAAAGCTCTGAGCTGCACTGATGAGGCTTCAATAGCCAAAACAGTACTGTCTGTAGCATGAGTATATGCTCCCTTACTTCGGTTTGGTTGAGCACTCTGTGAGAGGTGCGGCACTATTAGCCTTTGTGCAAAGCTCATCACTTTGTGATTTGAGCACTCTGGTGCCAGCACATTGACTTTCTTAAAGTCTGTGAGGCAACCTAGTTGTTTCATGGCAGGAAGTCAACTCTCATTGGTAATGGGATTTGTGTCCCTTGCCAAAGCTCTGAGCCGCACTGATGAGGCTTCAATAGCCGAAACAGTACTGTCTGTAGCATGAGTATATATATATATATATATATATATATATATATATATATATATATATATATATATATATATATATATATATATATATATATATATATATATATATATAGATATACATTTGCGGATTATGCAATTTGGGGAATATGTACTTGGGGATTATGCAAAGCAACATCAACCACGAAGTCGAGGTATGTCACAAAACCATTACCGATTACAAAAAGCGCCTTCGGAAGGTCCTACGGAGCCAGCTTAATGCCAAGAACCAAGTCATTGCAATAAATACCGACGCACTGCCAGTAATAAGATATCCAGCAGGCATAATAAAGTGAACTGAGGAAGCTTTCAAAGAAACAGATATAGCAACTCGTTACAGCTGACCATGCATGGAGTACTCCACCAAAAATCTGATACTACTAGATTGTATCTCGATAGGAAAGATGGCGGTAGGGGACTCAAAGTGTACAGCGGACATTGAAAGAAGAAGAACAAAGCATCAAGGCCTATGCAGTCTCCATGGCCACTTCAGATAAGTTGCTAGCTGAATTTCAATTGGCTGCTCTGACAATGGAGCTTCGCCCTGATGATGAAGAAATTGACTGGCACATGAAACCTCTTCATGGTGCTTACCACCGACAGATATTTAAGGTTGGTGATCTTTACCAGACATATATGTGGCTGGCAAAGGAAACCTAACGGTCAATACAGAGTTGCCACTCATGGCAGCCCAGGAGACAGTGCTCTCAACGAGGCAACTCCAAACAAAAATCTATCACACTAGAGACAATCCTAGATGCAGACTGTGCAAATATGCACCTGAGACCATCCAACACATCATCAGTGGATGCAAGCAGCTAGCAGGAAACGCATCCACTGAGCGGCATAATCATGTCGCAGCTGTTGTGTATAGAAGTCTATGTGATGAGTATGGCCATAATAAACCACAAAATCGGTGGGAAGCTTCTGGTAACATCAATGAAAATGACTGTGCTAAGATCCTCTGGGACCTCTACATCTGGACTGACAAGCATGTCTTAGCAAACCAACCAGATATAGTGGTGGTGGACAAGGAAAACAAGAGGGCTACTATAAATGACTACAATATAGCCAGCGAAGAAAAAGGAAAGGTAGAGAAATCTCTCTTTCTTGGAGAAGAGATTGAAATATGCTGGGATGTAAGAACAACCGTAACTCTTGTAGTCATTGGGACACTGGGCGCAATCACACAGGCGCATAAAATGTGGGGTGCCCAAATACCGACAGCAATCGATTCAGGTGAGTTGCAGAAGATCAGCTGATCAGAGTTGCAGCTAAGATCTTGAGGCGAGTGCTCAAACACCCAGGTGTCTGGTAGGAGACCCAAGTTAAAGCAGAAGTTACCACTCATATGGGTAAACCGGGGTGAAGAAACACTTTTTTTCTATATATAAAACTTAACTTTGAGATCAGATGTTCTTTTGGAGAGGCTTGAACCACTGAACTGGTGTCCGGCATTCCAGACTGCTATTAACCATACAGATGGCTGCTCGTTTTTGTTACACTATTAGATAAAATTTCCAACTGTTTAACTCCTTTTACCGAGTTGTGTGGAGTACATAAAGTTTGTTCTTTGAAGTCATTGAGAGCAGCAACAATCTACCGGTTTCATAAGTGTACTGTTTTTCGGTGTCAAAAATTTGTTTCTATTAAGAATATTTACAAAATAGTTCAAGTGAAGCATATTGTCGTGAAACATATTGGTCCCAATTTTAAAACTCGTTTGAAACTAGCTGTGCTACCTAGCTTTTATGAAAAAGTTTATAAAAAAAGTCGAGGGACAGAAAATTTATTTGTGTTCAACATATAACAACTTTTGCCATTCTAACTTTCAAAGTACATATCATGAGAAAGGAGTTTTGTGTAGTGGAAATAATTTGGAGAAGAAAAAACAACTGTAAAGGTCTTAAAACTTTGTCTTAAAATTATTCAAAAGTGTGTCAAATAACTGTAACTTTTAAATTTCATATCATGAAGAGAATGTCTTTTGAAAGTCAAATAAATTAGAAAAAATAACACAATTACAAAACCACTTTAAAACTTCCCAAAATGCTACGTGTATACGTAAAATTGGCATGAACTTTATTAAACATAGCACACAGAATTAAATAAGAATTTTTATTTAAACTTTAGAGAGTTCCATTTTGCATGTGTCAATTTGAAACTAATTATTCTGGTCAAAAGCTTTTTGTACTACTAGCTACGCAAAGCTTGGCATTTAGCCAGTAAATAACCAAACATAATAAGTTGATCAATACTTTTCACACAGTGCAGTCATAGGAGTTGATTTTAAGGTCTTCATTGGTTTATCATCACATTCATTTTAATTAGTTATCCTGCTAGAGTCAAAACTTGGAATAAGTAATTTATCACTTCATAGTGTAATTAAAAACGGTTGGCGGTAATTATGACACAGAATTGCCACCATTGTCACCAAAAGACAGAGGTTTTTAGATTGAATGGCGGCCCCGAGGAGAGCTGAGGTGGGAAAGGGGAACTATTGAAAAGAATATCAGTTGGTACTTATATTTATAGACTGCTAGCGTGCGTAATAGAGTTCTCTGAATTTATCGCTGTTTATTCAAATTTGAGCCGTCAATTATAATGCGCTCGTTTAATACATGTTCATTGTAGTATAATATTATATGTATGTTTTTATTAGCAATTTTTTATGTTAACCATTTATTATCATATTGTTTTAAGTTTGGCATGTTACTATATAAATACTCAAAAAATCATTAATACTTGTATTGTGTGATTAGTTAGTGACAAATACTATCACTTTTGTATTCAAAATATTTTATTGTGGCAACGGTTGACTTAATTATTGTGAAGCCAATCAATTGTAGATTTTTCTCTTGGTTTGCTATATAACCTTTCAGTTTTGTCATTGCTGTTGTTTTACTGCTTGGTGCTGATAACACAAATAAAGATACTGCGTTCTTTACAATAGCTCTGCTTGATTTTAAAAAAGCAAATAGTGTAAAAAATTCTTGTAACCATTTCTGACTTTAGCATTGTGATATTAACCAGTGTATCATAGCTGCATTCACTATAAGTGCTATTTACCCAACATCAAGACTTATTGCGCTCTGCTTACTAGGGTGTAATAGTTGAGAAAAAACACCATTGAGTCTGTTTATCTGCTCGCCCTTGAGTCTGTTTATTGGCTCACCATCGAGTCTGTTTATCGGCTCACCCATGAGTCTGTTTATCGGCTTACCATCAAGACTGTTTATCGGCTCACTCTCGAGTCTGTTTATCGGCTCACTGATGAGTCTGTTTATCTGCTCACTCTCGAGTCTGCTTATCGGCTCGCCCACGAGTCTGTTTATCGGCTCACTCTTGAGTCTGTATATCGGCTCACCCACGAGTCGGTTTATCGGCTCATCATTAAGTCTGTTTATTGGCTCACCCTCGAGTCTGTTTAACGGCTCATCCATGAGTCTGTTTATCGGCTCGCTCACGAGTCTGTCTATCGGCTCACTCTCGAGTCTTTTTATCGGCTCACCCACGAGTCGGTTTATCGGCTCATCACCGAGTCTGTTTATTGGCTCACCCTCTAGTCTGTTTAACGGCTCACCCAAGAGTCTCTTTATCGGCTCGCTCACGAGTCTGTCTATCGGCTCACTCTCGAGTCTTTTATCAGCTCACCCACGAGTCTGTTTATTGGTTTGCTCTCGAGTCAGTTTATCGGCTCATCCATGAGCCTGTTTATTGACTCATCGAGCTTGCGGGAGCTCACTCTTGAGTTGAGAGTCATCTATCCTTGTCTAGTACAATTTACTTCACAGGATCAAATGCCAACTTCATCTGAATCATCGCTGTTTTTAGAAACTTTATATTGGCAGAACTATGAAGCTGCTCCTATAAATCAAAACTTTATAGGCCATTGAGGCTAAGAAAGCTCAAGAAGTAATAGCAGGGGTGCTGGAAGGGTTGGTTGGGACCAAAGCAATGATGAAAGCAATCTTAGTACCAGCAGTAGCATTGCTCACTCACCTGAGCTTTCTTCACCGACATTCTCTAGTTCTAGTAGCGACTATGACGGTGATCGTAGAAGTGATAGAGGTGGTGGAACGGGTAGAAGCATTATGAGCAGTGAAAGCAGTAGAGAAGGTAGAGATATCGATGCAGCACGGGGAGCCCAAAGCTTTAGCACTGCTAGTAATGCTGATAGCAGAGACAATTTTGAAGTTTTAACAGGGCTCCCTCTCATACCCCTTTTTGACCTTACTCAGAATAACGAAAATGTTCAACTTGTGGGTGTAACAGGTCAAAGTAACACTACTGGTAGTGCTGGAATACGATCTAATCTTATTTGTGACATAGACAATAATGTCATACTACCGAAACAAAAGCGACATGGGCAACAGCGAAAAATAAGTAAGTTATGGTTTTGTGGAACCACTCCTACTACATAGATTGTACAACCTCGGACCAAATCCAGATCTAAATGTTCCTGAGTATACACCAATATATCAGACCGTTCCTTTGAATGACAAACCTCGACCTTATTAAAACATCGAGGCACTAACTAGTCTCTAACCATAGTTACTAACCTAATCATTCTGATAACAAACAAATCGGTGCCGTAAATTTGGTCATGATGTCATAATGGTAGCACAAAAACTTGCTTCCAAAACCAAATTGATAAAAAATTATGCTTGGAAAGTTTTTCTTCTTTCAAATGTTTCTTCATTGTGCAATTTATTGGGCAAACAGGTGTTTCAATTGCTTGTGAACACTAGCTATATGTTCATCGAATTAATACCCAATAACAATTTTTTTAAATAAAATTTCTTGACTCGAACAATACTTTTTTACATCTCTAATACAATAAATAAGCGAGATCAGAAAATATTTATTTCTTTGAACCCATAATTTGGTTCAACAGACATGACATTTTTTATTGAATAAACTACCTTTCAACCAAAATAGCCTCCTAAATATGATTAAATTTTGTTTAGTTCATGTAATATGAAAGAATCGACAAATTAATTAGTTTTTTACCTCAAAGTCTTTGCCCAAGCACAAAATCTTATTTTTTAATCAACACACTACCCATATAATTAAGTATAAAAGGTCAACATTAAATGATGACCTCATGAAAATTAAATAAATAAAGTTACAATTTTTAAGTAAAGATGGCGGGTCAATCTAGTCCTAAATCTGAAACCTGTCGGCCGGAAACTTCTCGAACAGCAAATATAATTATTGCATTTGTGTTTGGAAGGTATGATGCACTAATGTGTTTACTGGTTGCAATGCTTACGTTTTTCAGTTTTATTGTATAAAAGTAAACAAATTTTAGAATAATGCTAAGAGTAAACCCAGAGCTGTCCAGAATTACTTCTCTTCTTTCTTTTGCCATTTGCCTTTTTCTGTGTGATTACAATTCGTGAATGTGCTAATTGGTTGTAGTTGTCTTTAATGTATTCAAAGTCACAATTTAAGTTTTTAATCTAGTAGAATGAAATGTATTTATATATAAATCAAAGATTCTAAGGAAGGCAAGCAAGCCCAAATGCTTGAAAAAGTCTTTTGTTTTTCACACGAAATAAACAATATGTGTTCTGAGCCAAAAATAGCTTGTATAAAAATCATAGGTGATAATTTCTATATCATTATTAAAATTCAGAAATGAACTAAATTGGGAACAAAGTAAAATAGAGATATTTTTACAAAATAAATTTAATATCCAAAACAATTCATTTAGTATTTTTATTACCAAAATTGTGCTTTCGTAGAAGCCCACTGTCTAAAAGTATCTGAAGAATTTTTCCTGATAGCATCACTTCAATCAAGCCTGATGTTTTAGAATGGGGACAATTGATGAAATGGGGACAACTGATGAAATTGGGACAACTGATGAAATTGAATTTATGAAGTCAGTGTTTCTGGATGAGCGAGCGGATGTCACCAGCAATGACATTCAAAAAAACTTGCTAATTTTCCGTGAGTTTTAAACATTCCATCAAATTACATTGACATTAAATTGAGTTATTGGCATTCTGTCAAATTACATCTATATATTTTTTTTGAAAGTTTGTCATCTTTTTGTCATCACTTTTTTTCTGTTTGGGTGTATACCTGCCTGTTTATTTTGATATTTTCGCATTATGATGCCAATACTGAAACGAACTAAAATTATACACTTGTATACCAAATAACATTTCATTATAATCCTATCAAAACAGACTATATGTAGCCTTTATTTGCTAATTATTTCACATTTATGTTTAAACACCTTCAAAGTTTTATTTTTCCTCCTAGTTTAGTTCAACAAAACATTTCTCTTAGAATTTAAACTTTAAAAGCTGTTTGAAAATTTGGAAATCCTTTACAGTTGTTATGTTTTTTTTTTCTAATTTATTTGAACTGCGCAACAAAAGATTTCTCATGATATGAATTTTAAAGTTAAAATGGTAAATGTTGAATACGTTAAATAAAAATAGGTTTTTTGTCTAAATACTTTTTTGTTAGTTGAGCAATGCAGGGCATTCAACTAGTTTGTGTATAAACTAGCATATGCGTAAAATGTTTGGAAAAATTCACAAAAGTATAAAAATGTGTTGCATTTGCGTAAAATAATGGACACACACAGACATGCACGCTCACGAACACGCACAAATGCAAATGCACACCTGCACACAAGACCGCACATAACCAATACAAAGTAAGCTTTTTAATACAGGTATATGTTGCGAAAAAATACTAACACTCATCGATTATTTGCTGTGCACAAGAATGATTCACTGTACATCTGTCTGGTATGATTTAAGTTTTAAGTCGCAATTTGCTTATTTTATATTTATTCGATTTCTTACTTTAACATGTAACCAGTTTTTTGGCATAAAATCTTGGTAAAGTTTCAGCATCTACAGCTGCTACTATTCTGGCAGTTGAGTGTGCCATAAATGATTGTCAGTGGTACTGTTCAAATTATCAATAAAAGGCCTTTTTTCAAACTTTAGGTATATTATTTCTGTTTGTTTTTTGTCATACCGTAAGGAAAATCAGTATTTTACACAGCTAGTTTAAAATTCCAACAGCTGGTTGATTTTTGCTAGTTTTAGAGTGTCATCCCCAAAACTTAATGTCGTGTGATAAAGTCATGCTCAAAGCAATATTTTATTCTAACTACTAACCCTATCTTCAAATGTTGAAACAGACAATTATCATGGTATAGTAAGGAAGTGATAAAATAGTAATGTAACATGAATAGAAAATTTGTATAATAGTATAATAATAGTATACCAATAGTATGCTTATTATTAAAATATTTACTATAAAAATCATGTCTTTTCGCTCGTCTAGAGCAAAGAGCCTTAAAAAACCGATTGTTCCACCCACCCACATATATATATATATATATATATATATATATGTATATATATATATATATATATATATATATATATATATATATACAGGACATATAACGCAGTTGGTAAAGTGTTGGGATAGTGATCATTAGGTCCTAGGTTCAAACCCCAACAACTGCACTATTCTGGTGGTCCTTACACAAGACCCTTGCTTGTATAATGTCTACAACCTCTATGATGAGTGCAATAAACAAAGCCATGCCGGCTCGGACGTCGCCCGGTCAAACAAGGTCCGCTGCCTGTAGTTGAACCAGGACAGGGCAGTGAAAAATGGGCTACTGGTTCAACACGGATAAAATGGACTCGGACTGATAACACAGACATCATGCAGTGCTACTTTTTGAGTGAACCTCAAAAGTGGGGCTATATGGGAAGAATGCGTCAACTGTGGATAAACATGCGCCCTGAATTGCCACTAACCGCTAAGCAACTTGTAGCTCAAAGGAGTAAGATAATCAAGCGGCACCTCATATCAGAACTTGACGTAGATGAAATTAGGGAACAGTTCACCCAAGTAACCTCGACCAACGACGGAGTGCATATCAACACACACCGTCACACATACACGATCTTGTGTTGACTCACAAGTTGAAGAAGGCATACACTTTGACCTTGACCCAAGGGTGAAGGAGCTTGCGAATAATATCATGAACAAAGATGCCAGCTGCTAATGATTATGGAAGCAGGGTACCACTACGGAGAGTTAGCAAGACCATACCCAATAAGTTGTAACAAGACATTAACTTAGCACTGGAGTCGATCTCAACTGGATCGATTAGTGAGACTAATGCCCTAATCTACAGTACGGCAACTGTCATCTTGGAAGAGATGGGTATTTAGCCACTGTCAACAAGGCTTCAGGTCATTGTATCTTGGCAGCTGAGGCTACACAATAAGATCAAGGACTTGCGCAAGAAAGTTAGTAGGCTCAGTGAGAGATCTAACCACAGTTTGGAGCGTCCAAAAAGGGAAACCACAATAGAAGCTCTAGAATCTGCCAAACAGCAGCTAGTAGCACTCTCGGCACGACTGAAGCGGTACACCAAAAAGCGGGATAACAAGAGAATGAACAAACTGTTCATCAATAATCTATCTAAAGTGTATTCTCAGTTCATAGGTGAACTGCAGAGGCCAATGTCAGATCCTCCCCGATCCAGCACCTCAAAGTTCTGGAAGGACATTTGGGAAAAAAAGACTACTCATAACTCCACTGCAAATTGACTGAAGAGGCTTAAAGAGAGTCACCAACACACTGTGGCTCAACAAGGACTCACCATCAGCGAAGTGGACATCAAGTGCAGAGTGCAGCGTACAAAGAACTGGGCAGCACCTAGCCATGACATGATTCAAGCCTTCTGGTTGAAGAAATTGACATCGCTTCACACTAGAGTGGCTAAGCAGATGGTATGTCTATTAGAAGAAAGCGACCATCCGGAATGGCTGACCAAAGGACGAACTATACTTCTGATAAAAGATCTTAAGCAGGGGTCGATTCCCAAGAACTATCGACCAATAACGTGGTTGCCCACCACCTGGAAGCTGCTCTCAGGAATAGTTGCACACAAACTGGAAGAGCACATGAGTCACTATATGACCAGTGATCAAAAAGGAATTGGGCGCAACACCCGAGGAGCCAAACATCAGTAACTGGTGGATCGGACGGTATGTCAAGACAGTAAGAGAAGGCATACCAATCTTGCCATGGCTTGGATCGACTACAAAAATGCCTATGACTCAATTCCCCATAGTTGGATACTTGAGTGCCTCAGTATGTACAATGTTCACCCAGCTCTTGTGGCAATCATAAAGATGTCAATGACCAAATGGAACACGGAACTGGAGGCTAATGGCAAAAAGCTGGCGAGTGTAAAAAGTAAGCGAGGCATCTATCAAAATGACTCCTTATCACCGCTGCTCTTCTGCATATGCCTAACCCCTCTAAGCAATATGCTCGAAAAAACTCAATATGGGTACCAGTTTAAGAGTGGCACCAAGATAAACCACCTCTTCTACATGGATGACATCAAGCTGTACGCTAACAAAGAAAGGGACATTGATTTGCTAATACACCTCACTCAGGTATACAGCAAGGACATCGGAATGACCTTCGGTATTGAGAAATGTGGATGGCTAATTTTTAAGAAAGACCATTCTATGCTCACAGATGGCCTAAGATTGCCAAATGGTGCCATCAAAGATATAGAAGAAGGGTACAAGTACTTGGGGATTATTCAAAGCAACATCAACCACGAAGCCGAGGTACATCACAAAGTCATTACTGAAAACAAGAAACACCTTTTGGCAGGTCCTACGGAGCCAGCTCAATGCCCAAAGCCAAGTCATAGCAATAAATACCTACGCACTGCCAGTAATAAGATATCCAACAGGCATAATAAAGTGGACTGAGGAAGCCATCAAGGAAACAGATATAGCAACTTGTAAACTGCTGACCATGCATGGAGCACTACACCCAAAATCTGATACTGCTAAATTGTATATCAATAGGAAAGCTGGCGGTAGGGTCTCAAAAGTGTACAACAGACAGTGAAAGCAGAAAAGCAAAGCATCAAAGCCTATGCAGCGTCCAAGGCCACTTCAGATAAGTTGCTAGATGAATTTCAATCGGCTGTTCTTACAATGGACCTGTGCCCTGATGATGAGGAAATTGACTGGCACACAAAACCCCTTCATGGTGCTTACCACCAGCAAGTATCTAAGGTTGGCGATATTCACCAGACATATATGTGGCTGAACAAAGGAAACCTAACGGCCAATACAGAGTCGCTAATCATGGCAGCCCAGGAGCAAGTGCTCCCAACAAGGCAACTCCAAACGAAAATCTATCACACTAGAGACAATCCTAGATGCAGACTGTGCAAAGATGCACCTGAGACCATCCAACACATCATCAGTGAATGCAAGCAGCTAGCAGGAAACGCATACACTGAGCGGTGTAATCCTGTCGCAGGTGTTGTGTATAGAATTCCACGTGACGAGTATGGCCTTAATTAACCACAACACTGGTGGGAAGCTCCTGGTTAGGTCAATGAAAATGACCGCGCTAAGATCCTCTGGGACTTTCACATCCGGACTGACAAGCATGTTCTGGAAAACCAACCAGATATAGTGGTGGTAGACAAGGAGAACAAGAGAGCTACTATAATAGATATAGCGTTACCCGATGACTACAATATAGCCAGCAAAGAAAAAGAAAAAGTAGAGAATTATCTCCCTCTTGGAGAAGAGATTGAAAAATGCTGGGATGTAAGACCAACTGTCATCTCAGTAGTCTTTGGGGCACTGGGCACAATAACACCGGCGCATAAAATGTGGCTTGCCCAAATACCAGCAGCAATCAACTCAGGTGAGTTGCAAAAAAGTGCGCTAATGGGAACAGCTAAGATCTTGAGGCGAGTGCTCAAACTCTCAGGTCTCTGGCAGCAGACCTGAGTTAGAGCAGAAACTACCACCCACGCGGGTTAACCGGGGCGAGGAAACAATTTTTATATATATATATACATATATATATACAGTCAAACATGGATAACTCGCCCACAAATAGCTCGAAGACATGGTTAATTCGAACGGTTTCTTTGGTCCGTTCCCACGTAATGATAAATTGCTATAGATAACTCAAACTCAACTCTTCTAACTCGAACTGTTTTTTGCCCAACGGCTACCGAAACGGTTGTTATCGCTGTAGAAAATCACTTTATTCCAAGTCATAGAGGTAAACCTCAACTTTTCGTAATTCATAAGCGTCGTTATTACCATCATCGGCAAAATATTTTTGTCAACGACTTTTCTAAAGGTTTGGTGAAATTTGATTTATACCAAACATCCGCGTAGCGATCGCCCTTTGGAAGCAAGGTAAAGTGAGGTAATCTTTGCATAAACTTCAAAAAAAATTGGCAAAATTGATCATGGGTAAAACGCTCAAACGAAAAAGATGTCTTTTCTTTTGGGCATTCCAACAACGATCAAATTTCGCCAATGTCAATCTAAAAGACGTCCTCGCAATAACATCACCTCAAACAACAAACCAATCTCAAATGATAAAAAAATCTCTATACTTTTTGATAAAAACGTTTTAAACTTTACATTAGAAGCATTTAATTTGGAACAAGCCATTTGTGCTTTTGATTTATATTATGTTTTGTATATGTACATGTATCTACTAATAAATAAGTAAATACATGGACTTGTGACAGTGCTCTGATAACTTGAACGCTCTGATAATTCGAACACTTTCGCTCGGTCCCGTGAAGTTCGAGTTATCCATGTTTGACTGTATATATATGTATATATATATATATATACATCTATACATATATATACATATATATATATATACACATATATTTAGAACAGCTAAGAACAGGTAAGATCCTGAGGCGAGTGCTCAAACTCCCAGGTCTCTGGTAGGAGACCCGAGTTAGAGCAGAAACTACCACCAATATGGGCTAACCGGGGTGAGGAAACAAATATTTTACATATACAGTGAAACATGGATAACTCAAACTTCACGGGATCAAGCGAAAGTGTTTGAGTTATCAGAGCATTCAAGATATCAGAGCACAGTCACAAGTGAATGTATTTATCAGTAGATACATATACTAACTACATGTATATATAAAACTAAAGTATAGGTTGTTTGTTATAAGTTAAAGGGAATCTGATGTAGAGTTTTAAAGTATTTATCAGAAAGTATAGATATTTTTACACACTTGAGATTTGTGTGTTGTTTTAGGTGATTGACTGCCAGAACTTTTTCAGATTAAAATTGGCAAAACCTAATCGCAGTTAAAACGCTCAGAAGACATTTTTTCTTCTGAGTGTTTTACTCGAGATCAATTTTGCCAATTTCAAACTTAAAACGTTTTGTCACTCACATCACCTAAAACTCCAAACAAATCTCAGCCCAATAGAAAAATATCTATTCATTCTGATAATTTTTAAAACTGGACATAAGTAAACATTTATGACCAATGCAAAAAAGCATGCTTTACATCTGATCAGTTGTTTCATTTAAAAAACTTATCGAGTGTAGTCTGTGACAAGGTATCTTTTTGACAAAGATCAACAGTGTGACTTATTGTAGAAATAGATTGTAAACAGTTATTATAGTCCTTGCACTCTCTTGTATCTATAAAACGTCTGAGGACATCTAAAGCGTTGTTTGCATCAGCCAAGGTAGGTGAATCAGGTTCAACAATCTCAGCCTCATCCTCTTTATCGGACTCATCGAGAGTACCACAATATGTCACGGACTGCACAATCTCTGCATCACTCAAATGCTCAGCAACAGTAATGTCTGCATCAACTACTAAAAGCACATCTGCAAAACCAAACTTGAATTTCAGTTAAAGTAACACTATTTTTAAAACATTTGTTAGGCACCTTAGACAGTCATGAATTTAGCCCTTTATCGGGTCGAGTTCATAATAATGTAACAGCATTGGCTATTTCAAGATTACTTACTTGCTGTCACATTTGATGTAGAACCTATGGGGTGTAGTAGAAGATTTAGAT
This sequence comes from Watersipora subatra, assembly GCF_963576615.1. Lineage (NCBI taxonomy): Eukaryota > Metazoa > Bryozoa > Gymnolaemata > Cheilostomatida > Watersiporidae > Watersipora > Watersipora subatra. The sequence goes on from NC_088713.1 coordinate 7,595,671, forward strand.
TTCTCACAGTGTCACCTTCTTCATTATCATCAGCAGTTGAAGTCGCATCTGTTTGATCAAGGTTGGTATGACCAAACCTGTGGTGAAAACAGTTGGCAATTGTTTCTTTTGTGACACGGCTCCATGCTCTGTCCACCCAGCGTATTGCTTGCAAAACATTGATAGAAGCATCTAGCTTCTTTCTATGAGTGTCAATGTAATCAACAGTGAATTGCAAAACTTGCAACTTGTGGTATTAGGTGGTGTAAATAGAAGCCTGATTGACATAAGCCCATTTGTAGTTGGGTGTGCTGGACAGTTGTCAATGATGAGAAGCACTTTTCTGTTTTTTTCTGGTCATCCTGCGATCAAAATCTCTTACTCATGTTTGAAAGATGTCACTCACCATCCAAGCCTTCTTATTGTGGTAATACTAACATGGAAGGTTAGTAACATTTTTAAAACATCGGAGATTTTTGAACTTTCCAATTACAATAGGAACTTCCCTCTCGGTGCCCGACATATTAGCGCAAAGTGCCACAGTCAGTCTTTCTTTTGACAACTTCCCTCCACTACACTTCTCCCCTTTAAAGTGCAACGTTTTGTTGACCATGAGCTTGTAAAACAACCCGGTTTTGTTCATATTGAATATGCCATCATAAATGTACGTTTGAAGTAATGGAGTAAGCACCTCTTCTTTCCACTTTTCCACTTCTCCAACATTAACTGCAGCTAACTCTCCAACAACTGTCTGACTGCCAATAGAATGGCTTTTCTTCCACCTGTCGATCCAACCGCGAGAAACAGTAGTATCCTTTCCTAAATCCTGTAAAAACTTGTTAGCCTTTTTTAACAAAATTGGCCCATCGATAGGTACGCTTTCAATACACACTTGTCTAAACCAAGTCAATAATACACCATCCAAATCATCGTGCGACGTTGGACGATCTCTTAGCCTTGACGAATTTTGGTCACATAACGATCTTATTCTTTCTTTTTGTTTAATCCATGTTGACACTGTACTTTTTGGAAGATTTTCTCTTTTTGATAATGCTGATAGCTTTTGTCCTGCTTCAATTTTCTTGAGTACTTTAAGTTTGTTAGAAGGTTTCCACGATTTTCTTTGCTTGCGTGATGCCATCGTAAAGCGGATGTCTGTTGTAGCGGACGCCAAGCCACGAGCCTATTTGTGACATTTCATCTTTATGTATCCGCATACAATCACTGTTACAATATGTATTTTGCATGCTGTGTCTATCTTTATTAAATTTTTATCGCTAATACCTTCTAACGCTTATAGCTTGGCTGTAACTAAGCGAACGTCTTAGCGACCCTATTAATCATTCTTATACAATTTCTTTTTCGATTACATTATACGGTACGAGGGAAATTATATGTACACTATACGCGTATAAAAAGCGCTTTCGTTAAGAAAGCAGAGTAGTCTCAGCTCCGCGACTCGTGGAAGCTCCTTCGAAATAAATTGAACGGAAACCACGTTTGTGAATTCGGAAAAAACTGTTCGAGTTAACGGTGCCGAGTTCGAGTTATATGAAGCCATTTATCATTGCGTGGGAACAGACCAAGCAAATCCATTCGAGTTAACCATGAGTTCGATATATCCGAGGGCGATTTATCCATGTTTCACTGTATATGTGCACTCATGAGGCTTCAATAGCCGAAACAGTACTGTCTGTAGCATGAGTATATATATATATATATATATATATACATATATATATATATATATATATATATATATATATATATATATATATATATATATATATATATATATATATATACTAGCTGTGCCACTCAGCGTTGCCCGTGTAATAGAAGAGTCTTTGGACAGAAAATTGATTTGTATTTAACATATAACAACAAATGCCATTCTAACTTTCAAACTACATATCATGAGAAAAGTGTTTTGTATTATAAACAATGAGAAGTAGTGAGAGTTGTTCACTATTAGCCAGTTTAATAATGTGAGCGAACAGCTTCTTGTGACGTTATGCTATGACCCTCGTAATACGCAAAGCAGTTAGGTATTTGCTCTTATGTAATGACTTATATTGGCAAGGTAGCAATTCAATTTCTGCAGTTTAGTAAGCAAGGCATCAGAATGGCAAACAGCAGGGTCCGAGATCGAATCTAGTTCGCTACAGAATATTTATTCCAAGATTTTAAGATCTATAATAGCCAGAAAACTGACACACTTTTATATATATATATATATATATATATATATATATATATATACATATATATGTATATATATATACATATATATAAGTATATATATATATATATACATGTATTTATCTACGCATGCTACAGACAGTACAGTTTCAGCTATTGAAGCTTCATCAGTGCACATATATATGTAAAAATTGTTTCCTCACCCTGGTTAACCCATATGGGTGGTAATTTTGGCTCTAACTTGGGTCTCCTACCAGTGACCTGGGAGTTTGAGCACTCGCCTCAAGATCTTAGCTGTTCTATATACATACATGTATATGTATACAGAACAGCTATGATTTTGTGTGTAATAATATATGTGTGTAATACTGAACTTATGTATATATATATGTATATACCCTATATACATACATATGAATGTATATATATATATATATATATATATATATATATATGTATATACCCTATATACATACATATGAATGTATATATATATATATATATATATATATATATATATATATATATATATATATATATATATATATATATATATATATATATATATATATATATGAAAATGTATGTTGTAAAGGTTTTATGCTACCCTCATTTACTCCATAAATACTTCATAAATCTCCAAGCCCATTATTTGGTGTGTTCAGCTATAGCTATTAAAATCTAAAAATGACCAACTTGCTTAGTCCTGGATTTGATCTCTCAGCATCCCCTTCACGAGACGATAACCAAACCGAATAAGCTATGCAAGATGCAATTTGCTTATTTGGCAGTATGAGCCACGAGGGTAAATAATGCGTAGCGCTCTACAAAACCCAACATCAACTTTCAGCAAAGACATGAATACCTTTGCTGAACATTAAATTCAACAAATAGATATGCAGTTCTAGTCATTAAAATTAAAGAAAAGCATTGTATTAAATTGTATGTATATGTTAATCAGAAGTGAGTTTGAAAATTTCGCAATTGCCCATAATAATTATGTAAGTTTGTGAGCATTTATTACGTTTACTACGTTTTTAAATATTTCACCACTGTTAGTAGCATTTGAGTGTTTATATTGAATAAATAAGTTTCCCACTTTATGTTTGAAATTTTTTGTATATGAACTTTTAATAATGATGTGTTATCAATACATATACAATTTATATAACTGCTTGTATATATGTTATCAATTAAAATATACTGTAATATCATAAAGGTGGATGAAAATGGTGTAGTTTAATGTAATGAAACAATATAGCATATGTTATATTATTATAACAAATATAATAGTATACATATTTTATGTAATATAATATATATTATGATATATATTATATTATGTACAATATAATGTTTATTATAATATACATATATATAATATGTAATATGTATTGTTGTATATATATGTTACATGTTTTATAAGTTATTTTTAAAATTATATATGCATATAATATATATATAATATAAAATATATATAACATATAAGGGAAGAGTAGGATACATGGGCCTCGAAAACGGCATTTTTTTAGACGCTAATATCTAAATAGTCTTGCTAAGTACTTGATTGAAAATTAGTGATGGAATAGGCCTACATAAAGTCTACCTGAGCAGCGAATAGCAGCATGGTGCAACTACATGTATTCGCAGAATCTGCCGTCAAAAGTGGTGGCCCATGTATCCTTCAAATCAGGATACATGGGCCACTATGTAGGAGACATGGGCCGCCACCAAGGATACTTGGACATGGGCGGTTCAAGTATCCTCTTCAAATATGAAAATTTCAGTAGTTTGTATTTCATGTTAGGTTATACTTGTGGTCATGGAATATATGAAATTTGACAAATAGTGTATCGCACTATGACTAAACTATTGAATGAAAGGTTAGTAAATGTTTATCTGAGTTCGTTCCCAAACTCCACGTCGAATTTGAGCCCTCTCTGCTCCCTGGTTCGACTTCCAGATAAATTGGTGAGCTCAGGGAGCATGGTATGTAAATCTACCACGCTGACTGTCGTGAGATTCTCTGTAGCAGAAAGTCGGAAAATACCATCAGCTCCTCTGCGGTAGAATATCATCTCTACGCTGGAGTCATCGACCAGAGTAACAATCTTTCTCATGTAAAACACCTGAGCTTTCTTAGTACCAAATCGTACCACGTAGCATTTACCAACTTCTGCTTTGATCTCCTGAAATGAAAAAAAAAACAAAAGCTCCATGAATAACTTTCGCATAGGGCCCTTTCACCCCGCCGCTATAAAATGTTTTATGTATTTAAGAAGTTGCACCAAGTTCCCAAGTCCTTTAGTCTGTATTGATGAATTCAACTAGACATAAGTCACAACACACTAACCTCTGGGAGTTCCACTGGAGGCTCTTCCAGTTCATCCCCAGAAGAATCATCAAGTGGTACAACAACATTAACTTCGTCACCAGAGGAGCTGTCATCATGGAGCACAGGCTTTCTCATCTTCAGAGATGGCGTTGAATTAATGTAACCATGTTCGGCCAGTTTTCTTCTTCATTTTGGAGTAGCAACAGCCATCTTTTTTGGAAGTGATCTGACAACTGAGGGCGGGTTTTTAAATCCGCCTTGCTTTTGCAGAGGTCTAGTCACTACCTCACTTGTAGGAGGTTGCTGGTCTAATGCTCCACCTGCACCACTCGTGGAAGCTTGCTGGTCTGGTGTCCCACCTGCACAACTCGTAGAAGGTTGTTCTTGGTCAGGTGTAGGAGCTGTATAGACATTCTGAAACACTGTGGATGGGAGGTAATCAACATCAGTAAAGACATCTTTGTTGAATGGCCAAATTCTAGCTGCCTTAAATCCACTTATGATATTTTCCATCCTGCAGGCTCGTGTGTACGCAGATCCAATAAGTTGAGCACTTTGGTAGATGGTGGTTGGCTGCCCTGCATGCGTAATCTGCCATGAGTTGGCTCCTGAGTTGAAATATTGGGTCATCAGACCAAAAACTGTTACAGTGCGATCGAGTGGCTGGGTTTTGTTTGAAGTATGAGGAGGCAATGTGACGATATGGATGCCATTATCTCTGCACATCTTCAGCACAGTGTAGCCACAATGGCTTGCATGTTTATTCATCACCAAGCCCATCGGGGCTTCCTTTGTTGGCTTGGCATGCTTTATGATATGTTCAACAACTCCTATGAAGATGTCATCCATGTGTATCCTGCTAGGGTGTTTGTTAGACCAAGACTTCCCTCTGGTGCTCCATTCATGAAGGTTTCATTATACCTTTTTCTTGGGAAAATCAACATTGGGGCAGCTTGTTACCAACTGCATTGACTATCGCACAACATGTGACCAATTCACCTCTCTCTCTACTTGTCTGTTGCCCGACCTGCTATTGACCTCTTGGTGATATGACTTTGGGTAGTTCTTGTGCGGTAGTGAACCCGGATTCGTCAAGATTGAATGTTCTAGAGCCATCAACATTTGTACGTTTGTACATTTCTGCTAATGAATCGAAAAAGCTACTGACATTTCTCCTCGTGAAGGCTGCTGCTCTGGCAATGGAAGTTGCATCAGATTGTCGCAGAGATAGCTCCTTGTTACTCGCCATAAAACCAAACAGCCATTTTTCTCCTGCAATTTTGTTTGTTATCCAGGAATTGGGCATCTTGATGTTGTTGTCCTTGGCCACATCATAAACAAACTTTCGAGTAACTGCGCGAGTGAGACCATAATACCGATTGGAGCAGTCGATAAGGTATTATTTGATTGTAGTTTCCTGTTCCCCGGAGAACAACATTCTTTGGTGGAAGTTTGGAGTGAGAGTTGAAGAATTGTTAGCTTCGTACTTTTCCACATATCTGAAATGATAATTTGACAATTGATCTATAGCATCATGTGAAATCAACTGTTCAAACGCACAGCTTGATAATGAGGCACCAATGAAGCGTTCATTGAAATATAATCTGCAACCCAATATAACTGTCACACTTACAGGGTTCTGTGGATATAAAAAAGGGAACTACGCTAAATATACCAACGCCTAGTCCAGAAGGCCAATTGTCAGTAATCAGAGTAGGCCATAGGGCTATGTGAAAGTAGGCCTCCTATAGGCCTACAGATAAAAATTGTACTCACTTCTAGTAACTCACTTACTGAGAGTTGAACACAAAATGTTCATCGCTTTTGACACTCTCCTCAATGATTCCTTGTCCTCTACCACCTTTTGTACAGCCAGCTTCATCTCTTCATGTAGAAGATGACAGCGGTCAGTTTTTTTCTTGTAGAATTGAGGCATTATCTGTTAATATAAAACATAACAACTGCAAGATGATGGTTGGGCCATTTGACCCAAGTATCCTCTTATGAAAACCAAATAGAGGAGGATACATGGACCGGTTGGACCATGCATCCTTTTCAAAAATGTCCCATGTATCCTCAGACCATGTGATTTTCAATAAGCAATAAAATTTGACAATTTATTTCAACAGCTTTTAATCTGGTGAAAATATGATCTTAACAAACTGTTCCAACATATACTTCACTGTCTAATCACTATCATCAGTTTTATAGTGTGTGCACAATCTTGAATTCAAGAAAATTAACAAAAAATATCCTGCATAAGACCACCTACCTCCACAGCTCAGAGTCTTTGTATGATTTGACCTAAGATGGCAACCGTGACCTTGATGCTGATTGGCTTGAAGGATTATGGCAGCAATTACCAAGATAAAAGGACACAGCTCCAGATATAGGGAGTGGTCCAAGTAACCTCCATGTCCATGTATCCTACTCTTCCCTTACTGTATATTAATTATATGTGTAATATGTTTACAGCTAATAATATTATTTTACCTTTAATTATTTTTTAACGAAGTATACAATAATATTATTAGCCATAGCCGTAATACAAATTATATTACATACATAATTATATATTATAAACATTTATATAATATAGTATATATAGTATAATACATGTATATACCTATATAATCCCATGACCAAACATGAGTGAAGCGAACGTTTGGGAGCTTTATGATAAATGCATATGCGCGCACAACTCCCAAAAAATAATCCGTTAATGGCCGTTATAAAACCCTTGTACAATAATCCCATCAAAAAATTTAACCATTTTTGTGTAGAGTCACTTAAGTATAATAATGATACAAAACACATATAAGCATATTTAAATATGTTACCAAGCTTTTGAAAAGTTTTTGCCATGTCTTGAACAACTACGTATCTACACTAGTTGAGCACACTCTATTAAACACACTCTATCTAAAACTAACCCACCTGATAGGATTACACATAAATAGACAGATTAATTTGGCCAGAAATTGCGATAAAAACTTGACAAGCTTTTTCTAATCAAAATTAAGACCGGCCAAGAAAGCACCAATAAGGCCGGGCGACAAATAGTAGAGCTATTAAGTCGTGCGCATTTTACAAGATTTTTTTTTGCCGATTCTACGGGACTCTGACATTTTAAACACTTATAATGAGTACTTTGGTATTTCAACTGATGTCCAAAGCAGAGAAAGGAAATGACGATAATATTTTTCTAACGATTCTTATAAGATTATTACAATATTTAATTGCAAGAATAATTATTTGATTTTATAAGATTTAGTAATAAGAATAATCATTCGAATTTACAACATCAAAGTACATAGTGACCTATGGTGTGCAATATGTTACTGTTATTATTTTTATAAAGATTTTGTTGGTAGTACTACGGCTGTGCTCAATATTGTGGCACTGCCAAGTCGTATTGAATATCAGCAAAATTAAGTAATAGGCCTACATTTTCTTATAGATATACATTTATTTCTATGACAACCGGCTAAAATATGTTTAAATGTTTAAGTTCAGCATAATTCTTTAGATATAAATACAGAAATGCAGATAAATATAACAACCCTTTAATCCTGGTTGCTATGACCAATGATATACAGCCCACCAGCTATATATATGTATATTACACAGCGGCTTGCCATTTTACTTCTAATATTGAATTTCTCCTATTGCAGGGAGAGATATAAATATATAATAATTTCTTTTAATTATTGCTGTTTGTTGTACATATTAACACCCAGTACATTACAGCTACTATTGCAGCCAACATTGCAGTTCTCCTATGGCACTTCAGAGTCATTTGACTGCTAATATTGCATTTCTCAACCAGCAGTAGTACACTCGGGGGCTGTATGACAGGGGGTTTTCTAGTATAAATTTCTTTGGATTCTTTTTGTACTTTTACTTAATTAGAATTATAGAATGAGTTCACTGCTTTGAAGTGCAGTTCAAACATTTTTGACATGTGAAACGTAAATACATTGTTTGATAAATTTGTTAAAGATGAGTGGATGGAATATGAGAATGAATTCAATTGCCCCCTAACAGCAAGTATATCATACATTACTGAGAGGCCTACTGAAAAAGAACAGCTGGCAGCTTTTCAAGACCATCTTGAAATGTTTGAAAAAAACATCATTGCTCAGACAGACACTATAACTGGATGGAATATAGTGCAATGGGTAAGCACGGAAGGGCTAGTCAAGAGATATATAGACTATTCCTAAAACCAATTAAGATATGTCAATTACTGTTTTGTAAGCGCTCCAAATTTCTTGTATTCTAATTAGATTTTAATCAAGCATTGCATCAGCATGATGCAATGATATCTTTTTACTAAATAATCTCAACTAAATCAACTATAATGGTAACAATAATAACAATAATCAACCATAAAGGTGTATCATGTTAAACAAGGAATCAACTGAGTTAGCCGTTTCCTCTCTAATGAGGCAAATACCGTACAGGATGAATTTATTCGCGGAGTTATATTTCGCGAAAATTGTCTTTCCATGCATATTTGCGGATGAATTTATTCGCGGCTGAAAACTGCCACTCTCTAGGAAAAGTTAACTCTATTACGTCTAGCAATAGAGTTAACCTTACATATGCGCGGCAGCGCGTTTCGTTTTCTATTTAGCTTACAACTACGGGTGGATCGTACAAAACTATAAATTCTTTGTTGCGTTCAGAGGTTTTCACGAATATTCACAGATTTGGAGGCCTTTGATGAACCAACAATTTGTGGTAAGTAATGAGTTTTTCACATTTACTAAATTAGTTGAATCTTACTTTGGTTCTTCGGTAAAACGCAATATTCATGTTTTCCATCCCTACCAATTCATTATTTGTTTTAGTGTGAGAGAGAGATTTTTCATCATACACGGAAGAACAATGATTGCAAGGGTGGTGTATGTCATTTTTAGAAGATCACGAATCATTTAGGGAAGTCTGGAAATTCAGATAGAAGTGACCGCAGCTACTAACGAGGAGAATATATCTGCTTTTAAAAAAGAGCAAAAACGCCTTTACGAGCACAAATCTTTGGCCAGCCGGCAGAACTTTGCAATAGTAAGCTACGAGGAGAGTTCTGATGATAACTTCCTTACCAGCCATGTCGTAGCAAGAAAATCGCCTTTAACATCTACCCAAGACAGTGACAGCGATGTAGAGCTGCTATTACCAAAATAACTAGTCAGAGAGCGCCATTACACGCTAGTATTCACTTATAAAGAGTATCAGTTTAATTTTATTGCTCTAGACAATCGCAATATAGACTAAACTGTTTATATTTAGGCTACTCCATTCATCGTTTGTAAAATTTTATTTGTACACTCAAGTTTGTAATAAATTATAATATATCTATACATGAAATAAAATATATAATTTAATCATGTTTGCTGCAGCGATATCAAGGAGTTGTTGTCAATGAAGGGGTCTAGGTTGACTGGTTGTTTCTCTGCCAATATTCCTGCCTTGATGAATATTACTACTTGTCTCTAGTTTTCGTAATCGGAGTAGGTTGTTTTATTCTCAATCTGCAGTAAACACAAAAAAGAAAAAAATCTTAACAAGTGTCAAGGAAGTACAAAAATAATAGCTGAAGTATTTAATGAAAGCGATCAGTTTTCAAACAAAAGAATTAACTAATGCAGTTAATAATGGAAAAAAAACGTATCTGCACTGCACATCAAATACATACCATAATGTCCAGATCAGAATCATGATCGTCCTCAACTTCGGTATTCGAGATTGATGGAATTGATTTCAATGTATAAAGACTAGGAGAGCTTTTTTGCGATGATGAAGCCATGCCGAACTACTTGTAAAAACCTTGAATAATTTTGTAAAGTTTGCTGCAATGGCAATAAAACTCGAACCCCGGCGAAGATTTTAAAGAAGTTTTAGAACTCGGCTACGTTTAGTACTTCCGCCTAGTGGCTATTTTCGCTATGACGCTATTCTGCCTATCTTGTGACAACCTTGAATAATTTTGTAAATAAATGTGATGCATTGGCAATTGTGTTAGCTCAAAGCCTAGGCAATGATTTTAAAAATGTTTTGGAACTCACCTACGTTTAGTAGTTATATTAAAAACTAGCCTAGCGACTAGTTTTCAATTTGATGCAGTAGTTATTCTCCCTTGTGATAAAAAATAGAACTAATTATTCACGGAATTTAATAATTCGCGGAGTTCACTGTTCGCGAAATCGCGAATTTTTATATCCATCGGATATTTTCATCCTGTACGGTAGTAAACAACCGGTTGTTATTCACATATTTAGTTGCTCCTGCACCAGCTAAGGCAACAAGCGTGGTATCAGCTTACAGACTCTTGGAATTAGCGCGAGGTCTTTTAGCTTTATAAAATATAAGCAGGGAGAGTTTAGCTCACTATTTAAAAAGAGGTCATGGCTCACCATGAAAACACCAAGTTTGTCTCGCAGTACTATGTTTTCTTAGAGGGTCCCAAAGCAGCTTTTTTACCAGGTTTTTTAGTAGTTCACATCATGGTTTGATCCACTAGACTGCTGCTTACAAACCACGACGCTATGGTAACCCTCAATACTATAACTGCTCTACACTACTCAATGTCTATAGCAAAACTGATTTAAGACTGATCAAAAATCAGTAAATAAGTTCGGTCATCTTGCAGCTAGACAATGACCAAAATAAACAAAAAATAAACGTTCAGTATACTAAATGCTGTCTGCAAAAACCAAAAAATTTAAATTTGAGAATCGCTAAATTTGCAAAACGTCATGGAGATGAAAATCCTCCTAAACTGATGATTTTTATATTATAGTTTGATTTACCCAATCATTAAATTTTTTTTATGAATTTTTTGTGAGCTGAAAAGTTAGGACCTTGTCATCTCCTAACTTATAAAGCATGAAGTGAAAAGTTCATACCCAAAACTAGATATTTCTAAATTTTTAAATGTTTGGAATGTGAAGAAATAATGTGGCAAGTTAGTGGCTATTAAAAAATCATGTTTTAATAGATTTTCTAGATTTATACTATCTATATGTGCAGTTTTTTTTAAGTTTTTACAAAACACTTACCTGAATGTCTAAAGCTGGTTTTTATTTCAATACCAGTTCTTTCCAGAAACAGCTAGTTTTGCAACAAAATTCTCTTTTGGCGTGCTAAACTGGAAAGTTGGCTTGGCTTATTCTTTAAAGTCATTATAAATCTAACTGCAAAATCATTACCAAAACAAACTTTTCAAGACTTTTATTGAGCATGAGAAACCAGTGCAACACCAAACATCAGTATATATATATAAGTGAGTAGGGTTATAGCTAGCAGTCACTTTTGCTTTCATGGTCCTCAGCAGATGTACGATTTAAAAATCGGTAATAGAAGTGGACAGATAAATATGCTGAATGTAGGTTTAAAAATTTCAACTAAATCCATACGTTAGTTTGAAAAAAAAAAAGATTTCTCCGTTAAATTTTTGATGCAGACATTTTCCAGCCTACTTTGATAATACAATGCATAGTTTAGTGTCTACTGACATTAACTAGTTTTTGTCAATAATTGGTGCAATTATTTTATATACTATGTTTATAATTTTTGCACATTATTTAATTTATTGCAAAATTTATTTTAAAATTTAATTTTTAATCTATTTATTTGTTAGACTAATTCACTAATTAATGCTTATTTAAATTATACGTTTACATGTTGACTTGGTAATTTAAGTACTAGCACAGTTAATCTTTAAGGTAGTTTGGTAATTAAGTTCTATTGCAACATTCTAAACTTTTTTATGTTTAATTCGAATTAATGCTGTGGTATTGCTTGAGCTGATAAGCATCTTCCACGCTTGTCAGACAAACAGTTAAGGTTAAAACATCTACAGACGGTATTCAATTGGATATTCCCATCTGTCAGTATGTTGCTATATATGTTGTCTGTTCAGTAAGAACACCTAAAATTTTTACACAAACCACAAAACATAGTTTCGAGTTCTCCTAGAAACACAAACCAGAAGCTGATTTCTAATACAAAACCTCTCAAATTTTGAGCTATATGCAGGTATAAGTACACCTTGTGCTTTGACTTCAGTTTTACAAAATTTATATCATTGAAGATTAAAAGATTATAGGCAATAACCTGTAAGGACTGTTGTTTTATTTTAAAAGGCGTATAATAAAACAATCAATTTTTGAGTATTTGCAAATGGAAAAAAATTTAGTTTGTGATCTTTTGGTTCCTCCAACAAAAAATATCGAAATATTGAGTGAGGCCTGCGTGTTTAAAACGTAGCTAGGTCTATAGAGTATTTTAGGTCACGTAACCTTTGAACACATAACACTGGGCTTTTATATATATATATATATATATATATATTTATAGAGAATTTGGCTTTAGAGAATAGCTCCTCACAAAGGACAGCAGCAGCTGTAGTGGCAGTAGTAGTAGTTATTGTCTGCGACAGCTGGTGATAATTTTCTGAGCGGTAGAGTGAGAATTAGTTAAATTATATCTTAATAATGATGTGCTGTGGTGGTAGGCAATTTCTTTCTGGCATATATTGCACTTCACTTTCTTGTTGTGCTTCCAACAACAAATGAAAAGTCGCTACCTAGAATGGAGAACATTTTTCTGCTCTCATGTTCCAATAAAGTGTCAATATTATATAACTATCATTCTAAAGCTGAAATATGATTGTGACTTTTGTGAATGTGAAACGAAGGTACGTGAATAATTCACCTGAAAACATTTTAAATATAAACAAAAAGTAGGCTACAAAATATTATATAATCCTGAAATCGCCTTTGTTGCTACTATACCTAGATACATGTTCAAACAACTAACAATACGGCTGCTTACAGCTAGATCGACACGGCGCTTGCGTCTCTGTATTGTATAAACAAGTTTTACGTTAGTGACTCACTTAGTTTTTTCATAGTTGAGTGCAAAATAATTGTGGTTGCATCTAATTGGTAAAAAAGTGTTGCTTGTCTTAGTATTTATTTGTTAGTAAATTAAATTGTAGGAACCTGCTATGTTAATCTTATATTGTTGCAGACCTCGGGCCACGAATTTATTTTTTATATTTATATGCTTGCGTGTAATTACTTTTATATATATTTTGCATGTTGTTTCTGTCTTTATTATGTGTTTTACTTGCATATAATTACTCTTATATATATTTTGCATATTGCAGCTGTATTTATTATGTGTCTTATTGCTAATACTTTGTTAGTTTGACCGTAATTAGGCCAACGTGTTAGCGAGTCTATTAAATATTTATTCTTATACGGTTTCCTACCCGGTTCCATGATACGGTCTGGGGGAAAATATACGTATACATGTATATAGGGAGGGCCCTCGCTAGGAGAAACAAAAATAAATAAAACGTCGGAATAAAACGAACAAATACCCATACATATTTTACAATTTACGCAACAATTATTGCAATCTAGATCGTGCCTGAGTAAAGGCCGACCAATTCCTTTACAATAAATTAAACAATACAAAGGAATCTCATCATGATTATCACCTCGGTTGCATTTTATTTGAAGATTAATTGGCTCAACTCAAGTTAATCGTGTATTTGTTTTGATCGCATTAATCATTTAATTAAGGCGACCATTGCGCAGCTCTAATATATATATATACATATATATATATATAGAATATATTAAGAACTGAAAACTTTTAAAACTGTTTATTACTTTGCACACCATCAATGTGAAATTTTATTTAAATTAAAAAGATTTTTCCACAATTTAATGATAAAAATATATATTATATTTCACTGTTGGTTGCACGTTTAGTAGACATATTAAAAAATTAAACTATTTAGACAGGCTGAAAACGTGTTATTTCTTTCGAATAGTATGAAAAGCTATTATATATATTATATATGACATGAAAAAAAATATATATATTATATATATATATAATATATATCATATATATTATGTATAATGTATATATTATATCTATAATTATAAATTATATAGAATATATATATTATATATATTATTATATAGTATGAAAAGCTGACTATTTATAAAGTTTTTTTTCAATATTTGAGTTTTAGCCATTCTAGTTATTAGTGCTATGATATAAAAAGCAGCTTAACTAGTAAATTAATTTAAAGCCAAAAACTAAAGTAGAAAAAATAGTGTCATTCAATATGGCTACGGCAAAGGAAAACAAAATATGTATACCCTAGGACACTTATGTATTCACCTCATCTAACTTTTTGCAGAGTCATCCTTTCGTGAAAACTTCATGTGCGAAACTAAACTATCATAACGAACGAGCAACAAAGCAAAATTAAATAGTTTTGTTCATTGATAGTCTAAGAAACAAATGGCAGCAAGCGATCAAATTGCATTATCAACCTCGCCCACACCATTCTACCTGCGGTTCACAATTACAAACTAGTCCCAAATTGAAATTTTTTTTTAATTGGTGAATCGGGCCCGTATTCCCTGGGCGGCTGGCCGGCTTCGCCGTTCCAACTTTGTAGGAGCTTTCCGCGGCTAAGTACAGTCAAATTCGCCCTTGGATAAAATGTAACATTTCATCTCAAACACAAGGTTGACTCGAACGGTTTGTTTGGTCCGTTCCTACGCAATGATCAATTGCTTCAGATAACTTGACCTCAGCATCATTTATTCGAAAAGTTATTTGCCCAACGGCTATGGAGACAGTTTTTATCGCTGTAGAATATCACTTTATTCGAAGCCATAGAGACAAACATCAATTTTGAGTAGTTCTTAGGCGTCATTATTATCATCATCAGTGGCAAAATATTCTTGTTAACGACCTTTATAAAGGTTTGCAAAATATCAAGTTCTACTAAACATCCTCTTGGCCCTGTCCCATCGAAAGCGTGGAAACTTCCGTATGAACTTAAAATAATATCGGCAAATTTGATCTTTGTTAAAACGCTCAAAAGAAAAGTATGTCTTTTTTTTCTGAGCGTTTTAACTGTGGTCAAGGTTTGCTTATTTTAATTTAAAAATGTCTCGTCAGTCACATCAGCTAAAACAAAACAAATCTCAAAAAATAGAAAAATGTTGATACTTTCCGATAACTTTTTTAAAACTTCACACGAGAGGCCTGATTGAGGCCCTTCATAAGAAAAAACGATTCGGGGCTTACACCACCCCTTTGAACACCCGCAGGGGTTCATAACTAGTTGCCTAACATTAGCCGCCCCAACTTGCAACCAGTGAATACAGGCCTGCGGTGAACTGAACCTGAAGAATCTAATTATGCTTGTTCCACTGCATTCATTTTCACATCACTATAGTTTTGCACTCATCAGAGCTGCGAAATTAAATTGCAGTGAAACTTTACTCGGTATGCTACTCACAAAACTGAATACTAGCGAAATATAAGTGTCCTAGGGTAGTTATTATAAATTTTTATAGAGTCAAAAAATTAAAATTGAGTGAAAAATAACTTTTTTTGTTACTAATTTTATTCAACCTCGTTTTACATATTTATTTTAGTTGTTATATATTTTTTGTATCATTATCTCTGCACAAAGAATTTTGAAAATTTAGAGATTAACTTGATATTTTCTTTTAATCAAATAAAAAAGGCAATTGAAATGGTTTCAATCCAGTTATTCTTTGCAAAGTATAGAAGGTTAAATGGAGTATATTATATATATTAGCACATAATTAATTCCAATTTGTATCGACTTGTAAAACTTTTTGAACTCTGTCGCTAAGCAAGTATGGTAGAAAGCTGATTTCTAAGTAGCTACAAAACCATTAATCAATAAAAGAATCCATATTTGTTTATTATATAATTATCAAATTTTACACTTTTCAAACCAAGCTGCAGGAGCCATAATCTAAACTTTGCAAGTAAAAAAGTTATAGAATGTTTTCAAAAGTTCTTGTCTGTTTTCTTTTTGTATTGTCATAGCTCAGTTATACTAGAGTCGTATTTGTAATGTATGTATTCTTAATGTATTTTTAATTTATATTAAAGGTTGACTTGCAACAAATTTCACATTACAGTTATTTGCTATCAAAAGATTCACCATCTCTTACTCTGCTGTGTTGTAGGTGCAAAATATGTTGACATGTGATTACAAGCTCTTAAAAGCTCAAAAACGAACAGCTACTTGCAGCCATCTCAAAACTGCCATAGATTAACATATATTTCCAAAGCCGCTCAAATGAGACGTATTTGTACAATATGGCTTCTGTTTACACTTTCAAGCAAACTCATTCGTTGAAATATCTTCACAAATATACTCCACGCATTCAATAAAACCATGTCTATTGTTCTTACGCGTCTGTTTTATCGTCTTTTTCATGCTGTCACTTTCAGCACTGATATCTTATAAGGTACCGTGAAAATTAGTTTAATTTTTTAACTTTAGCTCGAAGGAGTACATATCATTGTCTGATAAACATGACGAGCGTATTGGTCACCTGTGATAATCAAAAAATTCTGCAGAAATTGTTGGCGAAGTATGGGTCACATGATCAGATGAAGACTAAATGATTAGACCAAGTCGACACAAAACTGTAAAGTAACGAGCGTCTATATGTGATACGGGGTCTTCGGTAAAACCTGAAGTGTTTATCATAAACTGGTGCTATGAGAAGTTTTATATTGAGCCTTGTATTGGCCTTTCAATTTACATAAGAACATCACTGTAATATTCTTCCAGTAATATTGTACTAGTTTATGTGTTATCAAGATTCAACTGCATTCTCCGCTCTCTAGCATAAAACTGAATAATATGGTCAAAGATGTAGGGTTAAACACAAGCATAGTCAAGGCTAATGTGAGTATAATAGCTCTATAAACATAAATGTGGGGAAGTCAGTGTTTATACAAACATTGTGTAGTATGCTATTGCTATGAGATAATAACATCATCAATGTCAACATGCAACGTCCCTTTCCATCTTTAATTGAATTCAGTGCACCAATATTGAATATGCATATACCTCTGAGTGTTACAAAAGCTAGGATACAGCCAATGGTTACCACAGGCACCAAGGAGAAGGCACCAAGCAATGTCAGCCCCACAGCACAACCACAAGTCAAATCGAAACCCAAAACTCCATGACGCAATGCTCAAGCTACCAAGAAACACCCAGCTTGATGCACAGTTCACTCAGCATTCCAAAACTGTCTCATACTGAGGCTGCTTATATGTAGATATTTGCTCAATGATAACAACTTGTATTACTATGATGGGCTAATACAACAGACTAATACGAATACCCAGATTTTCTCTTCTTTTTTTCTTTTTCACTTTTTACTTCTACACCACACCACTATCCCTACAAGAATAATATGACTAGCACTACTTTCTATTCCTACTCAACTAAATTCACACAAAAGGACACTACTGGCTAATCAATGACTAATAGGATTTCGATACCGCACAGGCATATTCCGCACCTAAGTGGCCTGATTGGCGTATCAAACTTAGCGCTCTGACCTTCTTCTGGTGCTGCTGAGTTGCTACTTTTATCTGGAATATTACCTGCATTATCAGCAGTACCTACACCACTCGAAGCTAAACTCGAATCAACTGAAAAACCATTGTTAGAAACACCTAGACTACCCCGCTGAACAAATCGTTTAACTTCAAAAACATTCCTACGCATTCTTTTTTCTTCGGAGCTCTCTACCACCACCTCTGAACCATGCTTTCCTACAACCTTTCGTTCCAGTGGATGAAATTTAGAACTAAGCTTGTCAGTCTTGGCCTGCCTAACCAAAACTTTATCTCCTACAATTATGTCATCCTGTGACCGACCTTCATCTGTAAGAGTCCTACTTTTCTTCTGAGCCAGTGCTTGATGATCCCGCATTTCACCATCCAGAGATTCATGTCTCTCAAGGCAGGGTAACTTTGTTCTCATTGGTCTTCCCATCATTAGTTCACCTGGAGCTACACCAGTCACTGTATGAGGTGTGGAACGATATGCTTACAGAAACCTTCTAAGCTCAGCTTTGTAGTCCTTACCGGACATATGTGCTATTTTGAGACTTTTTAACAGGCTCCTGTTCTGCCTTTCTACCTCTCCATTAGCAGCAGGCCACATAGGGGTAGTTGATAACCAATAAATACCATAACTTTGCAAAAACTCTTAGAACTTGCTGCTGACAAATTGTGGACCATTATCAGTCCTGACATTTAAAGGAACACCCCATCGACATATTATGGAATCAAGAGCTGCCGTGATTTTATCTGATTGAGTAGACTTCAAAAAACACCCTTCTAAGTAACAACTGTAGTAGTCAACTACTACAAACACACTTTCTCCATTAGGCAGAGGTCCCAAAATGTCACAGGCTATATGCTCCCATGGTCGATCTGGCATTTTAGTAGATACCATAGGAGGAGGTTTTGAAGGTGCACTAACCACTTGGCACTCATGGCACTCTCGACATTTGACTTCCGCCTCTTTGTCCATTCCTGGCCACCATAACTTGGATCAAAGTAGATGTTTAGTCTTTTCTATTCCTTGGTGACCTTTGTGTGCCAACTCCACAGCCTTTGCTCACAGCACCACTGGCATGACTATATTGTGGCCTCTCATTACAACGCCTTCAACGTCACTCAACTCCGTGTACACTGACCTGCAAGCTGGTAAACAAGTAGACCACCTTCCATCTAACAAAGCATCTCTCACTAGTTTTATCTCAGAACAGTCAATAGATGCCTTCTTGACCTCGTCAAATGACATTGCTTTTAGAACTGACAACCTAGCTACCATATGTACATATTCATCAGCAACATTAGCCACATTCCTGATGCAATCCGAACTAGCAGAAAGTCTTGACAATGGGTCAGCTACGTGTATGTTTTCCTGACCTGGCTTGTATACCACTTCATAATCAAACGCCATCAGTCTCAACACCCATCGCTCAATGCGAGCAGAAGGTCGAGATTGTACTTTGTTGAAGATAAACTGCAGTGGAGGATGATCAGTGACAAGACGAAACTGCAAGCCAATGAGATACATTGCAAAATGCTCACAGCCCCACACAATAGCTAATGCTTTTCTCTCTGTCTGGGAATAGCGCCGTTCCACAGAAGAGAGGCTTCGATGCCCATAAGCTATTACACGCTGCACACCAGCTATTTTCTGACTTGAAATGCAACCCAGCCCAAATGGACTGGCGTCAACTGTAACAGTAGTTCTAGCACTAGGGTCAAAATATGCTAGCGTCTCTGTCTTCGACATCAAGGCCTTTATGCCTTCAAAAGTAGACTTCTGTTCTTTACTCCACAAAAATCGAACCCCTTTCTTAGTTAGCCGGTGCAACGGCTCAGCCAAAGTTGACAAGTTCGGAAGAAATCTACCAACAAAGTTTACCAACCCAAGAAAATTTCGTAAATCTGAGGCATCTTTAGGTTCCCTAGCACTAACAATAGAGCTCACGTTTTTGGGACAAGGAGAAACACTATCAGCAGAAATCTGAAATCCTACAAATTCAATTTTGGTCACTCCAAAGACACACATGGATGCGTTTAACGTCAGACCTAGACCACTCATTTGCCTCATGAACTCAGCTAAGCGTTCATCATGCTCTACACGATTCTTACCAAATATCACAATGTCATCCGCATAGTTTTGGCACCCTGCCAAGCCCGTGATAGCTTTCAGGATTTGGTACTGAACCAGTTCCGGTGCTGAAGCTATCCCAAACATTAGTCTCTTATACCGATAAAGACCAAAGGGGGTAATGAAAGTTGTGATATCTCTAGAGTCAAGATCCAGTTCGAATTGATGAAATGCTTGTTTCAAATCAACTTTACTGAATTACTGGGCACCGTTCAAATTGTACAACAACTCTTTTACTGTAGGTATAAGGTGCCTCTCTCTCTAATAATAGCTTTGTTAGCCTGGCAGATGTCAACACATAGACGAATATCTTTCCCTTCATCTTTTGGAACAGTAACTATTGGGCTAACCCATCTAGTGGGTCCTTCAACACGCTCAATAATTCCTTGCTCTAGCAACTCATCTAGTTTGAATTTTGTGAGCTCACGAAGGCCAAATGGCAGGGGTCTTACAGGCTGAGCCACTGGTGGAACACTCGGATCAATGTGCAATGAAACCCGAAAATCTCTCAGCAACCCAACGCCATCAAAGCATTCCGGGAAGCGATCAACCCATGAATGAACTCCAGGACCTCCCACACCTAGAACCTCACTCCCAGCAACCCTAGCCACCACTGGTCCAACCCTAAGCAAGTCCATTAACTCAGAAGTATGTCTGCTTAACAAAGTAGTAGCCCTACCATTAAAAACTTAAAATACAGTATCTACACGTTTGTTAGTATCAGGCATAAAAACATGTACATTAGTTTCACCAATCAGATCTAAGCATGCAGATCTGTTACCATAGGCAAAAAGTATTTTACTTGTCTTAGTTAACGAACAGTTAATAGAGTCAGCAGTGTGTTTGTCCATCAAATTGCAGGAAGCCCCAGAATCAATCAAAGCAGGTACATCTGACCCATTGAGTCTTAGTATTGTTCTTGCTGACTTGTTAGGATATAGATTAAACACCTCACTATAGTAGTTGTCGCCCTCATCAGCCGACATCTCGCTACTAATTGTAAATAGAGCATCCGCATCAGCCTCCTGCGCATTGTTTGTAAAGTCCAAACTGTCCGCAACAGCTGTTTGTTTAGTAGACTTGTTGCTTTTATCACAGTACCTCGAGCCTTTGAAGTGACCTTTTCTTCCACACTCATTACACCGCTGCTCTTGTGCTGGGCATTCTTGAGCTGATGCCAAATGTTTGGTCGACTTGCATCTATAACAGGCACGACTGTCTTTTGTTTGCGTCTTATAGTGCATTCCACTAGTGCCGCTAACCCTGTTAACTGGTTCGCCCTGTCTCTTAGCGCCATGACCGACATTAGCCTCTATACCACTCGTATGCCGCAAAACAGCCTCTTCAGTTTGGGATATTGCTATAACATTGGCCAATGTGAGCGCCGAGCCTTTCTCCAAAAGTTTCATTCTAAGCCTATTGCTACGACATTTCTCTATGACTTGGTCTCTAATGACATTTTTAGTCTCTTCAAACTCACAGGTAACAGTCATATGGCGTAATCTGGCCACATAACTAGTAATCGTCTCCCCTTCATTTACTTCAGTGCGACGAAAAACTGACCTTTCATACGGTACACTCGTTTTTGGTTCAAAGTACCTGTCTAAAGCTGTCATAGCTTTGACATAAACATTGTCACCTTCAGTCTCTTCAGGCAAGACGTTGAATATGTCTTGAACTTCCTCTCCTGAAAGATCCATCAGCATCGCCTTCTTCTGTGCATTATTAGCAATCCCCCTAGCTGCCACAAAGTACTCAAAGGACCGTTTCCACTTCCTCCATCTTGACCCAACAGTCGAAGGGTCCACAGCCACACCAAATGGCTTAATATGAGCAGAACCATAATCCATCACGAGTCTTTGCAATTAAGTAACCCGAATGATAAAAATCCATTGCAAACTCACAGTCACCTCACCAATACATCCTCGTTGCCATTGTAATATTTTTCTAGTAATATTGTACCAGTTTATGTGTTATCAAGATTCAACTGTATTCTCTGCTCTAGCATAAAACTGAATATTATGGTCAAAGCTGTAGGGTTAAACACAAGCATAGTCAAGGATAATGTGAGTATAATAGCTCTATAAACATAAATGTGGAAAAGTCAGTGTTTATACAAACATTGTGTAGTATGCTATTGCTATGAGAAAATAAAATCATCAATGTCAACATACAACAATCACGTGTCAAAACAATAACCCAAAGCAATGACTACGTCAGAGAAATAAACTGATTCTGATCTACGGCGGTTTTGTGATGCCTGCGATCACCTGTTCGTTTTTTAGTTTTTGATAGCTTGTAATCACATTTCCACATATTTTACATCTACAACACAGCAGAGTAAGACATGGTGAATCTTTCGATACCAAATAACTGGTTTTGTGATAGCTGCGATCAACTGTTCGTCTTTGAGTTTTTAATAGCTTGTAATCACATTTCAACATATTTTGCTCCTACAACACAGCAGAGTACGGCATGGTGAGTCTTTTGATACCGAATATCTAGTTTCGTGTTGGCTGCGACTAATAGTTCGTTTTTGAGTTTTTAAAAGCTTGTAAGCAAATTTCCACATATTTTGCACCTACAACACAACAGAGTAAGATACGGTGAATCTTTTAATACCAAATAACTGTTATGTGAATTTTGGTGCAAGTCAACCTTTAAGTTCTGAAAATTTATTTTTAATTTACATTAAGTTCTTAAAAATATGTGAGAACAATGTTGCAGAAATTTACAATATTAAGCAGTTGATTAGTTTATTTTTTATTATGACAGTATTCTATACATCATTGTAAATTGCAAGTTTAATTTAAAGTTGTTGACAACATTTAATTTCTGAATGGCCAAAAAGTCTACATAATAAACAGCAATAAAAACTTTTGCCTATCATTTGTACTTGAAGGCTTTTGCAACTTCACAGTTGTTGTATAAATGTGTACACTTACAGGTATTGAAGTGAATAAAAACGGCTTCCATATTTTGTTATACTTCCTTATATCTTCCCCATAGTGCCTTACACCACCTAATCTACTAGCTTTACCCACTAGCCTTATTTGCTAGCTTCATCCCACTTTATCCAGCTTTACTCACTCGCCGAGATTGCCAAGACCACCTGTACTGCCTTGAGCTCAAACACCAATATAGCCTGAGCTTAACAAATCCATAATACAATAGCGGTTTTCTGAACAGTTTTCTAAGATGTTATTTTTGGTCTTTTGTTGGTATTTGTAGATGATACTAGTAATAAATCAAATTGTTTTAATTAAATATGTGGAAGGAAACCAAAACAGTTGGCATGACTATTTGCGTGTGATAGTGGATTATTTTAACAACAATTCAGCTATTGACGACTGGATAAAACAACACAATACCTGGGTAAGTAAATGTATGAATATATATTTTTATCAAGCATTATACAATAATTTACATCTTAATACAATAATTTACAATGATTTACATCATCTTACAATGACTTACAATAATTTACATTAAAAAAGTCTTTTTAAATATGGAGCCACAAGTTTAAAAGGAAACAGCTATTGTTGTATGGTGTCATAAGAGTTTATACAGCAGCAAATTAAAACTGCTCAGCTAAGAATTCTGCCCATAGCAAGCAAAACACCCTATTTTGATTGATGTTAATTGTTCAGTATAAGCACAAACGCGTTTTAGTTAAGCCCGGCAACAATATTAGCAAGTATTTCAATTATTTTTTTCTGATTTATTATGGTTTGATATCCAATAATCTTTATCAGAAATTAATTTTTGTGAAAATTTGAAATCAAAAGGGTTATTTCACTTAGAGCGTTTTGATTGGCTAAATTGACACTTTACTATGCTGGCACTAGGCAATCAAAACACCTTATCACACAGATAGGCCGTTCTGGTTGCTTAATTGGTCTCGTCTCTCATTGTTAGTTTGCCGCAAGGCTATTTGCTATGACTGGATTATTAAGGGATTACAAGTTGAAATCTTGATTATTAATCCAGTCAGCAAAAGGATCAACGTTGCAATTCTTATTACTAATTCAGTCAACAAAAGGATTAAAGCCATTTAATAACCCTCCTTCAACTAAAAAAGTAAGATATGATCAAAGATTTAAGTCTCACTCAAATCTGATGTTATGAAATGAAAAGAGTAACTAAAATATTGGTTTTATCGTTACCAAATGCTTTTATTGAAAATAATTTTAAAACGACCATGTGAGGGCAGTAACTTCAGTATTACAAGAAAACATAACTTTTCGATGTACATGTAATGAAAACAAACTTCTCATCAAATATCAGAGTCAGAATTTAGGATCTAAACTTATGTTACTTAAAGATTGTCTGGTTATGATAAATATATTAAGAAAAAAATTATAGCAATACGATTGAGGACTTAGAAGTGCACTAGTGTGTAAAAGTTCCCTTAGAAAAAACAAAATACTGTATATCTGCCTCAGCTTTGCTTCCCAATGTTTATATATACTATGTGCTTACATAATGTTGCCCATGATGCCCAACTTTGTGTTTGTTCAGGCCAATCACAACGCCCTATCTGCAGATAGGGCAATTTGATTGCCAATTTATGCGCGGTAAATGTGGATAGGGTGTTTTGCGCATAGTGAAAAGTGTTATTTCTGGTGGTATCAGAAGTATGAAATTTTGGAACATGTTAGATTTCAGCCTTACTTAAATATAAACACAAAAATGTGAATTTTTAAAAAATTGTCAGATAGGGCGTTTTGCTTGCTTAGGGCAGAATTGATCTTACATATTTTTAAACAATGGATTAAAAAACTCAGCGATACAAGCGTTTAGTTCTTTTTTAGTAAGTGCCCATATAAAATCCTCAAGACGTGGGTATCTGAAACTTATCTTAAATTTAAGAACTGAAACATTACAGTGTTATACGAAACAGATAAATCATTCAGTATTTTTATTATCCTAACCCCAGTAAAATAAGCTAACATAGCTGGCAGGAGAAGAACATATTATTCACTAATAGAACAATTATTTTAATAAAATAACTACTTTTTGAAAGAGTAGAAAGTTTACTAAATGCAGCGTGGCCAACAAATACGATTTCAACAACATATTTAAGTTATATGCTTAATATTATTTTAGTTTCGATCAGCTTATTAAATAGAATAACTGAAATTATAATAGACACAAAATTGTTTTCATATGTTAGATAACAACAAGTTTGAAGCAGTTTATCTGCGAATTTTTACACAAAATCAAACAATTCAAACTGCTTGTATATTTAACTTTGGCTTTTGTTTTCATACTTTGTTGCAATTTATACTTTATAAATAGTAATGCTCTGATTACTGATGCAATTTGTCTCTTTAACTTAAAACGCTTTGAAAAAGAAAGCTTTTACAGGATCAAATTCCAACTTGTTTGCCACTTCTTGCCATAGCTATTTTTGTTAAAGCTATAGACTACAAAGCTTTGGCATGACCAAAAAAATAAGATAGACATTTTACCTATATATTATTTACTAGAAATTCCACTGTCATACAGCCCACGACCAAAGTGATATTGGAAAAAAGAAAGGGTACTGATGGTTGAGAAATGCAATATTAGCAGTCAAATGGCACTGCAGTGCAATAAGATAACTGCAACGGTGGCTGCAATGTACTGGGTGTGGGTGTTATTATATACAACAAGCAGCAATAATTAAAGGAAAAGATAATATGTTTATATATCTCCCCTGAAATAGGAGAAATGCAATATTGGCCAATATTAGAAGTAAAATGCACTGATATTATTAGAATAACCAATATTATTAATATAGTAATATTGCAAAACCAATGCACAGTTTTGTTTACATTTCAAAAATTCATAGCTAACAATATCACGAAGTTGTGATATTTATATAGATTTTTAGAATTTCTGTATTACGTAGTCATTGTTCTGTAGTAATTCAAACTTATAATTAATTATTGTAATAATCTCATAAGAACCGTTAGAAAAAATATCATCATCATTTTCTTTACTTACACTGTGTTGGACATCAGTTAGAATACCAAAGTACTCAAAATTGTCTAAAATGTCAGTTGCGTTACTTTGAAATTGGCAAAATTGAAACTATTTCAGTACTCCTAACTTACATGTAATTACAGAAACCTTCGGCAATTCGACAATGCTATAGACTGGTGAAACGTGCACGTTATTTTTTTCGTAAAATACGCACAACTTAATCGTTCTATTCTCTGTCGCTCGGCGTTTTAATTTCCGGTCTTAACTTTGATAAAAGTGAGGCTTAGCAAATTTTAATAACGATTTTCGGCCAAATAAATCTGTCTTTTTATGTATGATCCGATCAGATGGGTTAGTTTTAGGAATTTCCGGTAACCTTTCAAAGACTTTGTAACATATTTAAACAGGTTTATATGTGTTTTGTATCATTATTATACTAAAACGACTTCAATGCAAAATAGTTAAGTTTGTTAATAGGATTTCCTTACAAGGGTTTGGGGACGGTCGTTAACGGAAAATTTTTCGGGAGTTGTGTGCACATGTGCATTTATCATAAATCTCCCAAACCAATTGCTTCGCTCCTGTTTGGTCGTGGGATTATCGTTTTCTTTTATATGTTTTATTTATAGGACCTTTACGATTTTGTGTTATTTATTATTTTATGTCAGTTCAGTTCCTTTAACAAAATAATTATAGTTCTACTCACTAAATTTTTCATATGGAATAAATAACCACAAGCTCGCACTACGTTTATTTTGTCGATAAAAGTTTGAAATCACTCTCAAATTTTTCTTACACCAGATCTTACAATTCAAACTGCTTGTATATTTTAACTCTCGCTTTTGCTATCAAAACACTGCAGTTTATATTTTATAAATAGTAACGTTTAAATTACTGATTTACTTAAAAATTGCCTTCCTTACTTTAAATACTTTGCAAAAATTGTTTGCAGGATCAAATGCCAACTTCCTTGCCATCAACCACTCCTGATGCCTACTCATCATTGCTACTTTCAAGAAATCTTAATGACCGGAACCCTAGTGCTGGTTCTAATAATCAAAATGCGCCAGTTGAAGTTTTAGATTCCTTTTCTCAAGCCATAGATCAGCTTTCACCACATGAAATACAAAATCCAGTTATAATTGACAGCTTTTTAGAATTTTTTTCATTTGACGAAGATTTATTTGATGTGCCCAATGAGGCATGCAATATTATAGAAATAGATTTCTCACAGACTGATTCTGCCACAGTTCCTATTGATAATAACAGCATTTTTTTAGAAGAACCAATCAATTATACTTTGGCATCACCTAGAGAAAACACAAGACCTCCATCACCGCAGCCAAATTTTAGTCCACCATTAAGTGCATCTGACAGAACTAGTAACTATGGCCCCATTCGTCGAACGCCTTCTTATCAGTCTAGAAGATCAGGTAGAGGTGAAATGGATAGAGGTAATCAAGGTCAAGAAAGACCTAGAAGTAGTGGCCGAGGTGATGGAAGTGCTGGTCAGGGCCAGAGCAATAATGTGAACAGGTACGGGAATATCAATAGCGCACAGACTCATTCTACTGCAGTCACACATGATAGTAGCGGCGCTCTTTTAGAAAGTCAAAACAATTCTAGTTTATCACCACGCAGAGAAAACACCAGAAGATCTCCATCGCCACAACTAAATTTGAGTCAACCACCAAGTTTACCTTCTGCTTCTTTTAGAAGACAAGATAGTAACAATAGAGATATAAGGGCGGTAACAACTAGAAATGAAGAGCATTGTGATTATGCCAGCGCTAGTCACGCTGGTCCTATACGACGAACACCTACTTATCAGTCTAGAAGAGTAGGTGGAAGTGAAAGAGAAAGAGGTCACAGAGGTCAGGAAAGCTTTAGAAATGGTGGAAGACATGCTGAAAGGGTTGGTCAGGGCCAGAGCGGTAACCTGAGCAATCTTATTACCATCAGTGACATTTCTTACTTACCTGAGATTCCTTTACCAGCACTGCCTAGTTCTAGTTGTGATGCCAGCGGTAATAGGGAAAGTGGTAGAGGTGGTGGAGTTGGTAGAGGCACAATAGGAGGAGAAAGCAGTACAGAAGGTAGATATAGTGAAGGCGCTAATAATATTCAAAGTGGTGAAAGAGGACAAAGCCCTAATGCTGTTAGTAATCCCGATGATAGTCTTCATGAAAATTTACTATTTGTCCCTATAATACACCTACCTGATCCTAGTCAACAAAATAATGATTTTGAACGTACTTTGGAGGTAATCAATTTTGCAACTATTTTGAACACTACTCCTATTGCTGGTTCACATCTGTTTTCTTCTCCTGATATGGAAGATAACCCAGAACCAAGACAACAAGAGCAACTTAGGATACAACAAGAACAAAGCGGACACTGGTATCGTGGCACCACTCCTCTTAGATTGTACAACCCTGGACCAAATCCAGATCTAAATGCCCCTGAATACTCACCAATATTTCAGACCGTTCCATTGTACAATGACCCTCCAGCTTATGTAAACATCCAAGAGTTGATTAACTTCCAATTTTAGTTGCTGTATTCTTACTATAAAACAGATACAATCTTGCAAATTTGGGCAAGCCATAGTGATCACAATCTAGTGTAACCTTTTGCAAAATTGAAATTCTAAAGAATTTGTGCCTCAGAGTTTTTATATTATCTTCATTATATCCCTAGCGTGTATGAAGAACCTACTGATAATTTGATAGCTTGTGGATGTTATAACTATCTTAAATTGAAGTAAGATGAAAAATTTGTTCGTTTTAATAAAATGACTATTCAAACGTTATCTCCCCTTTCTATATTTCTAGTTATGGATTAGTGGGACCACAAATATATGTCAATTATCAGACTGCTACCCAAAGCAGCAGTCTGATAATTGACATATGAGGTCATGAAACTGTCAGTAGCCGCAAAGATAGGCACAATTATTTTTCCTCATTAGTATATATGTAAATGCTAGCTATAAACATATATAGTAATTAATAGCAGGTGAAAAAACATTGAAAAAGAAAAACTCTACACTGAAAACCTAAAAGATCATTAGTGGAATACAGCGTATTAAAAAAGTTAGGAGTAATCGTGTGATGCATTCCTCAGGAGAGGTTTGATTAAAATGAAAAGCTTTACCAAAATGTTAGAAATGGGCTCGATGCTTTAATCGTGCAATTTAGTGTTAAATGTAACCAATAATAAAAGTCTTTGCATGCCTGCAATTAGCAGATAACTCATTCTTGCTATTCACTGTGCTAAAGTGTGGTTTATATATCATGAAGTACTTTTCTAGTAAAAATAATCTGCATCGTTTTCTTTTGTTTGCATATGGATGTTCCTGATCTAATAATTCCCATGTTATGTTGTATGCTGTCTTGCTGTCTTTCAACTTCCAAATGTGCTTGGTCAGCTTTGTGTGGTACTCTGTGTTTTTTTTTGTTAAATGAGGCTTTATAATTGTTAGATCTGGTTTTAACTTAATGTATGTTGAGCACAGACCTACACAGTTTACTATATGGTGGCCTGGATGGTTATTCACTGCTGCCTAGTGTATTAACTTCTTAGCTCTGCATTTTCCTTCCAAAGGGCATGTGTTGTTTTGTCCGAAGTTGTCGCTTTTTTAATTGTCTTCTCTTTGGTGTGCAATAGTTTTTGTATGTTTTTGTTGCTTGCATCAATGACTGCAAACAACAAAAACGTGCAAATATAAATAAAAATGAATTTAGCTCCAATCAGCATAATTATAACTACAGTTACCATTCTAACTTTCAAAATTCATATCAGCAAAAAGTGTTTATGTGCGGTTTGAATAATTTAGGAGAAAAATCATGACAGCTGTGAAGGTTTTCAAACTTTTTCAAATAACTGTAACTTTCTAACTTCATATCATAAAGAAAGTGTTTTTGCAGGGCAAATAAATTAAGAAACAAAAAAGAACAAATATAAAAGTGTTTGAATGTAAATGTGAAATAATGAGCAAGTAATAACTGAGGTAAGTCAGTTTTGCTATGATTACAATAAAAGATTCTTCGGTAATTTATATAAACTGATAAAACAATATGAAGATGCTGAACATGTTGAATTTATAATAACAATTTATGCATTGATTGGTGTATGAGAAAGATTACTGTTCCAGCATGAGGTGTTATCAATCAAAACTTTGAAAACGATGATACTGGTACCTCACAATGCTGGTACACATGTAAATGTGAAAATGAGATATCAGACTGTCTTTGGCTAACCAAAAGAGTGTTTGTGTGTGTGTGCAAATTTTTGCGGTATATGATAATAATAATAATATATAATATAATATGACTCTATGACTCAGTGGTTAAAATAGAAGTTTCAAATCTTCCAATTGGAATCACCATAAGATCAAATCAAGCAGGCAGTGAGCTTTTAATTTCAAGATTTTAATAGCTATAGCTGGACAGGCAGACATCCTAACGGACGACGATGACAAACTTAGAAATTAATACACATGTATACAAATATATATATATTTATATTATATATATATAATATATATGTATAAATATATTGTATAAGTAATAATATATATTTACGTCATAATTTATATTATAATATATTTATATATTTATTATATATATTAAATATGAAGTTTATTTAAAACTACAGGTTAAAATCATTACTACTATTAGTTTCATGCAATCGGGTTGCAATCTTCAGGTAGAATCCTACCTGAAATTCTACATCTAAATTCTACCTGAAAATTGCAACACGATTGCATGAAACCAATAGTAGTAATGATTTTAACCTGTAGTTTTCAATAAACTTCATACGCAGCTTTAATTGACTCGATTATTGAGCACTTTACTTTACAGTGTAAACCACATATACTATAATATATATATGTATATATATATATATATATATTTATATATAGATAATATGTATGTAATATATATATATATATGAAATGGATATATATATATATATTTCATATACATATACACATATATGTATATGAAATATATATTTATTTCATATATATAGTTGATATATATATAGAGAGAGAGACAACAGATAGCTGATGGTTGAAAAGGGAGACTACCCTGACACGATACCTTGAGGAAAGCTTTTTGAAACTACCCCAGTAAACTCTAAGGTAAAGTCTTAAAATGTCTCATCTGAGTAAGAGGTGTCACGACCTAAAATCAGAAGCTAGGTTAACGGATCTAGATTCAGAATCTACTGTAGGTTTTCTTGAAAAGAATCCTTGCTCAGAGTGAGAATTTATCATAGATGCCTAAGAAATCATACAGCTTCATAGTCTGCTCCAAGACTATAGAGCAAGTTAGATTACAAGGCAGGCCAATTGGTCAGATGGCCTAATCGCTATATAAGCTTGATTGTTTGGGTTAGAGAGCAGAGCTGTTCTTGGTCTGTTCATTGCATTTGCTTGATTATTTATGTACTCTTATGAACAAAGCAGAAATGCATGTATAAACTTATGCAATGAGTCCTATACTGGTGGAGTAGGTAAGAGTGACAAAAACTTTACACATGTTGCAGCAGTGGGCTAACTGCAATCCAAAAAACACTCTACCAGGAGACTCGTACTGAATCGCTGGATTTCTAAATTAATCTTGTGCTGCCTTACAAGCGACAGTAGGAAGAAACCCAGAAAATTCGGGATGAGGGCTGGCCTAAAAACTGGCAGCGGTGCTCCCACTGGAAGAACCTGTTGGCAACAGGAAGAAACCCAGAGAGAGCTACGTAACACCCTAAGTTCAGGAGTGGACTCAGTAGATGCACTGCTCTAGGAAAGGAATATAAACCTACTGAAAGCTCTGACAGGACCTGCCTGACAAACGGCAGCACTGCTTCTACTGGAAAAACTGACTGGCCACATGAATAAACTAAGAAAGAGCTGTGTAAACCTATGGCCTCACACACGGCCTCCAAACGTGTCCAATAGAAGGACCTGAAGAGCCGATCCACGACCTGACTGGCTAGTCAAAGCACCAGAACGGGGGCTACTGATACCAAAAGCCTAAGAACCAGCATTATGATTCAAGACTCCCCAGTGCATGGGAAAAGGAAATGTGGACTACTATATTGCCCGCTTCTTGGAGTTGGCCGACACCAAGCAGTTGGTGGAAGGAGCAAAACTGCTGGACCTCCAAGAGGCATTCGGCGAACAAGCCAAGGAAATTGGGCAAGCCAAGAATCTGAAGGCTATATTCAATGCCCTTCGGGCAAGGTTGCTGAGGCTCAATGCCCCTAAACAAGAGGAGAAAACCCCACTCCAGGAACATGATATAGAATTAGAAGGCTGGTACGCATTATATACATATACCTGCTAAACCATCACCAGAACAACATGGCCATGGGAACGTTCTGCAGCTCTCTGAGGCACCAGACTCTGCAGCGACACCTGTTAGCAGTACACATGCCAACATTAGCCAATTCCTTGCAGGCTGGAAATAAATACCTCCAGGTTCAAGAGAACGAACGCAAACCCGCCGAACCTTTGGTGCGAGGCCTAAAGGTGGGACGCCCAGTACAGGTCAACTCGGCCAAAACCGACATCATTGAACAACTAACCCAGCTAGTTCAATCACACAAGGAAAAAGTGGAATGACTCCAGAAATGAGTCCACACACAGACTAAAAGAGAAAGCCAGCCAGTTACCTGTTGCTAGGGTTGTTGCCTGCCAGAGAATAATTTAAAGAACTGCTACTCATAACCGGATTCGGTAAGTGACGGGGCCACAGCAGTAACTCCGGCTACTGACTGTGTCAAGGGCAAACAACTGTGAAAACAGACCAAAGCCACATGAGATCTGGTGTACGCTGACAGTTAGTCTTAACCAGCAAGGACTAGACCAAGGAAATATCAAAGACAGGAAGAGCCTGTGATGACACAAAATTATTATCAGTCTTTGAATGATGCCAGCCCCGACGCTTTTCCGATCTCGGATGCCGACTACGCTTCTCTGCCTACGCCCCTGCGCAAGCGACAAGGAGGTAAACAGAAACATAAAAGGGTAACTACCAACTTTCCTCCACCCAACACACCGAGGACCACTTCCAAACTACGGGATAGTCAGACGCTTGCATTAAGAGTGGCAGGGCTGGCACCTTTCCCGCCCAGGAACGGCGACCTCGGAAGCCGTGGGTCAATCTCAGACGTTGGACAGCCCAAAAGACTAACTTTGCTTTGTTGCAAAGGGAGGGTACTTCAGGCCTCTCAGAAGATGCCCTGGAAGACACTACTATGGCACAAGCCCTCAGCCGACCTCACTCCATCAGCTATATCTTTCCAGGGAGAGTGGGGGGCAACCCATCTAGTTTCTCTTGGGCATGCAGTGTATCGGGAACCTGCTAAATAAAGGGATCTTTGATCGACTACTTAGAGCCGTACAAGACTAGCTCGCAGAGAGTGACAGCCACAGCCTGCTGGCTTACGGAACAAGGCTCCTTTCTATGGAACAATCAGGTTGCCAATTCGTCTGAAGGACGTAAGGATGGAGGAAGTTTTTGTAATCATTCGCCTGAGGGAGGATGCTATTATGGGAATGCCATTTTTTGTGGCCCAACAGTGTTCCTTCGAGTTTGAACCACTGGTGGTTTGAGTGGATGGCAGGCAGCTATTCTGCCAAATTGGCATGGACAACTACTACAGAGTAAAGTGAAAGGGATCAGGGAAGTGATAGTACCTGCTCGGACAAAGATGGCAATACAGTGTAGCCTCACAACGCGATGTTACTGCTTCATGAGGCTAATCAAAGGGTTCCCAGACAAATTCCTAGTGGCAAGTAGTTTAAATCAGCCAGGACCCAAGGAAAAGGTCATCACCTGATGCATGAATACGGTCAAACAGCTATTGACCTTCCAGTCTGGCACTATTGGCTCTTACACGGGGGTGGACACACCACAAGTCAAAAATGATGACCCTTTATCGTATAAAGCCGGTACGACTTCAACCAGTGCAGTGCCAGCTCTCTTTGAGGAGTTGTTTCAGGCGGCCCGGTCTAACTGTGAGGGACGGGCAGATATCGAAGTTGGGCTCCCTGCTGAGCCGGCATGCCTCGGTATTCAGCATGGGCGATGAAGACGTAGGAAGAACCTTCAAGGTGGAACATTTCATTCCGCTCAAGGAGGGCACTCGACTGATCTGCAGACCAACCCCCCCCCCCCCCGCCCCAAAGCCCCCCACAAGCTCCAAGTAAAAAGTGACCAATGATGGGCAATATGTTAAAATCTAAATACCCGCTAATATCTGTTTAGATTTTTGTATTCAGCATATTTTTAGATATAAATGCAGAAACCTAGATAAATATCACAACTTCTTGGTATTGGTTGCTATGACCAATGATAGACATCTCCTGTAGCCTGTTTATATTACATAGCAACTTGCTATTTTGCTTGTAATACTGCAGTTCTCCTATTGCAGGAGAGAGTTATAAACATTTAATAGTTTTATTTCATTATTGCTGTTGGTTGTACATAATAACACCCAGTACATTACAGCTACCAGTGCAGCCACGATTGCAGTTCTCCTATTGCACTGCAGTGCCATTTCACTGCTAATATTGCTTTCTCAACTGGCAGTACCCTTTCCTTTTCCATTGTCATTTTGGGTGTGGGCTGTATGACAGGGAACATGTAATAGTTGATACATTATTGTACCGATTCTTTTCATTTCATAACATCACTTTTGAGTGAGACTTAGAATTCTGATTATAGGAACATAAAATAATCTTTCATACCCAAATAAAGCAACAAGGCAGCATTGAAACTACTATGAAGTACCTCAGGTTTTTGTAATCTTTGAAGTGAAGATTCAAATCTTGTCTTAATTATATGTTCCATATAAAGAAATATAAGAACATAACTCTACAATATTTGGCTTAGGCTTCATGCTTCAAAATAAGTAGTTATTTGACTTGTTAGCAATGTTTAAAATGATAGAAAACTTTAAGAAAGAACTCACACTAATTTTTTGCACATCTTCTAACAGTAAAGGATAGATCAAAAACAGGCCCTCCTCCTGCTTTCAAATTCTGCCGAGAACTTTTAGATTTATTGAGGACCCTTCTCCTTAACCTTTCTCCTTTAATGTCAATCAAAAAACTGATAGGAAACATACATGAGGTATTACTTTGCAAAGTAGGTTTTAATTGTTTTGTCAGCCGTCAAGTAGTTTTTCACAGATATTTTAGCGAGGTTTAATATAAATAAAATTCTGGAAATTTTATTTCTTTGGTAATATCCATATTTTTTACAAAAAATGGAGAACAGTTTAATTTGCTTATAACTATTTTATTTTTATTTTGCCATGAATTATGAAAGTTGCTAAACCTTAATTAAGAATAGATTACTCACAAATCAACAAAATTATTTGCATGTATGGATGCATTATTAAGTATTCTAAACGCACATAATTCTTAGGCTTTTTTGCTTACCGTTTGTTGATTTTGTCTGTATGTCTAGTTATAGGGATAGTTTCAAGTGCGAAAACCTTTACCCCACACTGGATTTAAACTTCTAAGCTCCAATTCTGCAGACTGAAGTGCTATTCACGAAGCTGAACAACTGCATTGCTGTGCAATTGAAATAAATGCTGGAACATTACCTGTTATGATTACCATGTTTATTTAAATATTAGTAATTGGTTTAGACAAGTTAAAGTTTTTTGTATGTTTGCAAAACAGCCAGTTGTCTAGTTTTGCCATCAGCTATTTAGTGAGCTTAGTCAATAGCACTTAAATTAACTTCCATTGTTTACAAGCTGTTTTTCTTAATCCTGAAGTGCCCGACATTGAAATAGTGACTATCAACTAAGCCAAATTGGTTACACTTAGCCAAATACATTATCATAGTCTGAGATGAGAGCAGCTGCAGCCAAGTGGTTTTAAAAAGTTTCACCTACAAACCACGAATTAGTGTTCTATTCTACGTAAAGGCGCTTGGTGTTGACAGGAATAAAAGCTAATCATACGGTGCTCTCTGCAACTGGTCATATTTCCAGTAGTCAAAGTTATCTTGCCTTTGGACTCAGACATGTCTAGCTAACATTGTAAAGCCTATGTGTGTGCAGTAATTTTCTTAAAGACTCATCCGGTTAATAGACTCTGATCAGATTAACACGTACACAAACTTTGATTGAAATATGTTAAGCAGATATCATACTTGGTTTTCAAATGATTTCTTACACTCATGCATATGATTGGCATAAATAGTGCTAAAATCCGTATTCAGACATATTAGATTATATAATATATAGGGAGATAAATATTTTAATACATCTCGCAAATTTGGTCAACTTCAGCTTTTTTGAACTTCTACTCATCAAACTTGTTTCAATCTTTCTGAACACCTGTTCCCATACAATTGCGCAATAAGTGTTCATAGAATACAATTCTGAGCGATAAGTGATTGTTCCAACAAACCAAGCAAAGACTGAATGTCCTAGATAACTTTATGTACCGTAACTTTAGCTATTATTTTTTCTAATAACATTATACTGCAGCCAAATGGAAGTACAACCGTTTTTTTTGTTCTCCCATGTATATTATAAAAGAAACTGTTGTGTTCTCTTTTACTGCTGCACAAGAAAATAAACCACTTTAGTGCAAATCATTAAATTTATTATTTTCGAGTATATACTGATACAGTCAACAATGTGCATACAAGTAAAAGGCCTGAAACAAGACCTTTATGTGTCTTTAAGATTTGTCTGTTACATCCCTTGCTTTATCTTGGCTTCTGTGTCACTGGGGACCGTATCATCTGTCGAGTCGCTGCTGAGCCTGGTCGCTGTGTCAGTTGCTACAATGTCAGCTTATCTGGCATTCAGGTTTCGGTGATCATCTAACACACTCTCCTCCAATTTTAGGGCTTGGAGAGTTGCCCACCTTGCATCAAGTATATTCTCATGCAGCATAAATAATTTAAAGCAAGAATGTCTATATTATAAGAGCTTAATGTTCTACAAAAAGTAAAAAAATGACAAACAGCCATTTATATTCTAAAATAGTTCTAAACTCTTTCCTTTGCCCCTTTTAAAAACATCAAAACTAAGCCTAAAGTTTTAAGCAAATAACTGTACAGTACCTGTACTGTTGTTGATTTGTATCAACAACTTTTTCAGCACTTTTACTTTGTTCAAATTCATGATTGCAGATACTCTATGCTAAGTTATGAGAAGCGCATTGTTTTAAGATCAATCGTACCTTTTGGAACCCTGACGACCGGTATTCCAGCGTCGCATAGGGTGTGTCAGAAAGCCTCACTGCCGGAATACCAGTATCCACACAACACTGTTTAGAATCGGGTGACTGCCTAAATTAACCATTTTTTGTTGCACAGAAAGTTATACCACATCTTTTTCTCTATTTTCCATCGTTTTCAAATATAGTTATTTGCCGCTTTTTTCAGTGTGAAAAACTTGAAACAACTAGTTTTCAGTGGGTCACAGATGATTGTGAAGAAGAATTATTTGCTACGAGCCATTATTTTGCGTTACATTTTGAGTCTCATAACAATGAGACATCAGTAATTAATAAATATTATGCTGCTGTAGAGATTTTAGGAACTTTTCAAAACTGTAGAAATTTGCAGGATTCTAGTCTGAATAACTAAGAAACATATTTTCTTTCTATTTGATGAGGTATGCTGTGTGTTGCTAGACTTTTTTATTTGTGTTTCACCACTTATCTTTAGATTATGAGTATGTTTACATAGTGTAAATTTAACACAATTTTCAAAACTTTGGATCTCGGCATGAATTGCCCGGAAATACCGACACACATTGAAAAGCATGGTTAGGGTACAAAAAGTTAAACAATTTTCATTAAATTTCAACAGCAAGGCCTATGCAGCAAAAAGTGAAAACATGCTACAGATTTGAAAAAAGAGCAAAACAAAAAATATATATTTAGTTCATTTAAATTGGTGTCTATATGTTTGTCCAAATCAAGCAATAGAAGTTTGGATGAAATATTGGGTTTAAGGAGACTCCAACTTGTAATATTTGCTTGATAGACTGATACTCTAACACCATCACTAACTGGCTGTTTTCTAACATTTTTGAATATTGGTAAAGCTAATACAAGTCTGTGCTTAATCAGATTACATGACAATTTCTCATGACATACCAGACTGCTAGAGGGCGAGAATATATGTAATCAAGATACTCTTATACTTCATTGTCTTTCCCAAGTAAGGCAAAATAGAAACCGATACTGTAGAGGCCAACAACAGGGCCTAATATTTTAAATCACATTTGAGAATTTCACCAATTTGACATTTTACATCATACAATTTTTTTTTAATAATGCAATAAGAAAACTTTACATAAACTATCGGCATTGATTCAATTCATTTCTAGTAAAATGATTTTTAAACTTTAAAAGATTTTACTGCATTTGAGAGACCTTTTAAATTGACCTAACTGAACACATGTCTTATAATTGTGGATATAAGATACACATGTGTCATATAAAAAGTTGGTATAATTCAACTGTTAAAGTCACAACAGAGTGACTCAGATAAAAAGAGTAGAATTACAAATAAAAACCGTAGCAGTTATGGCTAACACTCTTTTTGTTAGGCAGCATACTATACTTGATATCATTAATAATACATTATGTATCGTATGAATTTGTAAAGCAAATCAAATAGAGCTGTTTCTTATTAGCTAGTTATCAGCTAGACTGAAGACAACTCTTTCTTTTTTATCTTGTAGACATGTTTTTATCCAGTCTTTGCACTGTCTGATGCAAAAAATTTGTTGCATCTCAATTGAAAGGTTTAAATTACACTGTTAATAAAAATACCATTAACATGGCGGCTACATAATAATTGCTGCAATTATCATCATCTATGCGTGTGATTGATAGAGCTGAGTAATATTTTTACTAATGACAGGCGAAGCAACAGTGAAAACAGGTGCTGGTGAATTTTCTCCGTAGATATTAGTCATCAGCAATTTCAGCTGCACACCTTTTCAGCCTCACATTAAGTAATTTGTCAAAGTTTTTGTAGTGCCAAATATGCGGTAAAATCTCTATTTGAGTGCTTCCAAAATTTGAATGCGCTTCTCATAGAGCACCGCACTGGTTTCAACGCTGCCTTTAATATATCGACATTATACGAAAATAATTTAGAAAGACACTTCCACTATTTTATCAAAGTCTACCCCTAATAGATCATCAATTTTACATCTATTATGTTTGGTCTATGTGCACTTATAACAAAACGTAACCCGAAAGTTTTTTTTACTAAATGTTACAAATAATGACTAGTTTACATCAGTAAAATTAATTATTTTTCCATTGCCCTAGTTGATGCTATGATTTTTGTAACTGGGCTCCTGAAAGTTAGATGGTGACAATCATCCAAGCTACTCAATGACTCAAAGTAAAGAATGTCTAGAAATTACCCATTTTTATCTTTGGTCTTTAGATAAATCTATGAAGTAGCTTAACATCTGACTTGAAAACCTTAAAATAATTGGGTAAACGTTGTAAATATTCTTTGAAAACCGCTTGTACTTTACCAGCCGGTAAAGTAACGATAGTAACGATGTATAACTTTGGTATGCATATGTATGTAAGTTAAATATATTATATCATGTGCTCTCAAAATGTTAAACCTACATTTTTAAATAAGTTGATTTTATATTCCTGGCTACTTTATAAAGCATCAAGTATCTTGAAGAAATTCTTATTAACTTTAAGAAATTTAAGGAATTAGGAAATTTTTTATTAACATAACCTTTTGCATTATATAATTTAAAATACTGAATGTATTTTATTTTCTATAACATAGAATTGTTTAAGCATGTCACCAATGTGTAATAGATTTTGTGTCAAAAGTGATTTTCAGGGGCTGATAGTTACCATTTAGTTAAAGTATTTCGGGTTTTATTGTAAAATTTCTTAAGTATCGCAAAACAAACTATGTAATGAGAAATAAACTATTATTTACAAGAGAGGTAGTTTCATTTTTGTATACTAAACAACACTTGGTATAGCTTTGGTTTTTAATAGAGGTGGAACGAGACACGAGACGTCTCGAGTATCGACCTGTCTCGTCTCGTATCGGTCTCGTCTCGACTTAGCTATTGCCAAACTCGAGACAGGAGATAGAACTAAAGCGCCTGCGCACGGTTGTTAAAACATGGCTTCTTGCGGTAGCAACAAACCATGTATTGTAATGGATTGCAGGCAACTGCCTTCAAAGTTATACCTGGTCTGTTACTACCTGTTTATATTGATTATGTTGGCCACTGAGTCTAATCATGTAGTCCGGACAACGGCCCTGTTAATATATTGTAGTTCGGTTCTGTTCCGTTTACACCAAGTTAAAATTCAATTTAAAAAGAGGTTTATCAATTTTATATATAGCAAGTACGCTAGTACTTGTGTAGTGAAATCATCATCAAATGCTCATTATTTTACTGTCTCGTGTCTCGAGTCTTGAATTTTTAAAAGACAGTGTCTCGAGTCTCGTCTCGAACTTAAAAAACCTGTCTTGTTCCACCTCTAGTTTTTAATATTATTACAAAACAACCAGCTGTGGTTTTTCTATCACCTATTTTCGGTTTATGATTAGTTCATGCAAATTAAATTTTTTGTATCATTGAATTCTTAAACAAGTTTTAAAAAAGTCTTAGCCTAAACATATAACACATTATTTTAACCTGCCAAAATTTAAATAATTATTTAAATATTGCTATTAGCCTTTGCGTTAGGCTTCTCAAAGAAGAGCCCCGAGGGCTACATAAGGCCACTGAGATTGCAAATTTCCACTAGTGTTTATATAATGAAAAGAACATACAGTATAATAATTATCACTTTGGTGCTTTATTGCTGGAGTGCAGTTAAACATAATATAATACTAGCTCTAAATGGTCAGAGGTTTCAGCATGTAACTAAACATTTGGTGAAGGGCAAGGAACACTCTGTACTGAAGCACTTCAAAGCACTTAGATGCATTATAGCTTTATTTAGAAAGCTAGGAAAGTTAAATTGGACAAATTTATACTATTATAAATGCCCATTAAAAGTTTCTTCCGTTTAGAGAAAAGGAAAAATCACCATTGTGTTTTTCCAGAAAGAAAAAGTTACAGAGGTTGGTGGTAAATAGACCCAATCATAATAGATTGAAAAATGATATATTTGATAATATAAATATCAAATTTGTTAGCATTATGATGCGAAATACAAAAAAAAATAAATTATTCACATAAAAAAGTTAGAAAGCGTAAAGTTAAGTAAAAAGTTAGGCATTTTGCAAACTACAAAACTGCTTTGCCAATATTAACCATGTTAAGGTAAATTCAGTAAGACCAAGGTTTGTTCGAATCAAATGACGGCAAAGTCTTCTGTCTTACAAAAAATATATGTTCATACAAAAATAATTGTTACGAGCAAATGATTTTATGTTTTCAGAAAAAAAAACTGTTTGCAAATATAAGCATGTCACCAAATACTATCCCTTTTAAGATTACAGAATTAATTACTAATATAGAGAGACAATTAACTTAAGCAACTGTAAACTTTGAGGTATTTTGATTTGCTCTCAATAGAAGCACAGACATGACAGATACTATACAATGTGTGGTCTTTATATTATAATGTTTAAGTCTAAGTT
Source organism: Watersipora subatra (assembly GCF_963576615.1). Classification (NCBI taxonomy): domain Eukaryota; kingdom Metazoa; phylum Bryozoa; class Gymnolaemata; order Cheilostomatida; family Watersiporidae; genus Watersipora; species Watersipora subatra. The sequence goes on from NC_088713.1 coordinate 7,637,390, forward strand.
TAATCTCAATTTATTTCCATGAAATAAGATCCCTTTTAAAGTAAATGTATGTAAAGATTAGCAGAGGATTAGATTAAAGAATTACAAACGAGCAAATGAGTCAAACATTCACATACGAGTCAAGTAAGTCACATCAAAAAGGAAATACTCTCAAACTATACAATTCAGTTAACCTTTGATCTGTCAATAAAAAATACACAAAACACTAGTTTTAATCAATTGCACTCAGCAACAGTTTTGGTTCAGCTACAGCTACACCAATAATTTTATACCAAAATAAAAGCTTTAAATCCAGCATGTTGACGATGATATATAATGAGTGCGAGAGCAGCTAGTACATTAATTGAGTAAATTATGTTTGTAGCCGCATTGGAGAGACGCTGATTACAGTACAATAAATTAGGGTTGAAAGTAGTTGTCAATTTCTGAATCAACATGCTTAAGCAAGAATAAAGTGATCAGACCAATCACAGCCATTTAACTAAAACATTGCTATTATTTGTTACATAAATCATTTAAGTTCTCTTCTATTTAGAATAATCCTCATAATTCAACTGGAGGCTTTACTAGCAGGTACAAGTCAACTAAACTACTACCACCTATGATACTCGCAAGTAAAATATTGTATACTTCAGCATAAAAATTTGCTAATAAGTCATTTAACCATCGACAAAATTCTGACCACAATGTATGAATTGTGGGTAAAGTTGTAAAAGGTTTATTTTGTACAAGATCAGTAAATTAATTAATTATTACTTTACTACCTACAAGTGAGTAATCTTTAGAGAAATCAAGTCATGTACATGAAAAACGTTTTACTGCAAAAATAAATTGGGTTATGCTAAAAAAATATTTTTTTGGTTAGTCAGATATTTTTTCAAATATTGTCAAACACTTTGCAAATGTTTACTTTAATTAGTACTTACATGTATTTTATTTCTATTACAATTTATGTGATAGTGTGAAGGTTTTGTGTGCTGCCTTCACCAATCCCCTAACACAAGTCTCAGTGCAAGTAGTTTATACATATATTTCTGCTTTGTTCACAAGTAGTTACAGTCAAAAGCATGCAACAAGCAATGAAACAGGCGCAGAACAGTTCTGCCCTCCAATTGTAGTGTGGTCTCCTATATAGGGAGGCCCTGCCTCCCTGTTCCATTTGGCTGGTTTGATTGAACTCGAATCGGCTCGGTTTGGCTCGGCTCTGCTTGGGTTGGCTTTGTACCGACTGAGCCTGGCCTAGTAAGACACGAACATTTGATCACACACTCAGCCTTATTGGCGACCCAGGTCACCAATCAACCGGTTTGTGAAGAGTCAGCTAAGCCAGAGCTTGGTTTCGGGCGGCACCCCAGTAGAGGCATTCTATCTCCTGTCAAAGGAGTTTTCATTCTCTGTCCTCCAGCTTTTTTAACGCAGCATGACACGCATATCTTTGGCCACCCGCTCCTAGTCTTTGGCATCCTGTGCCAGCCATCGTGCTTGACTGCGCTATCTCTGCTGCAGTGTCTGGCTGACTGGTACATGTAGGTGACCCATCACTTTGGCAAAAGTATGGGTGCGTGGCTCATTTGTGGAAACTTGGTTTTCTGGTGGTACGGTAAGGCACATTTCTGTGGTAGGCTGACGCCTTGGCGTAGAATGAGCCGTGTATCCTTGTTTGCTGTACCATGACTTCTCCCTAGTAGGAGGAGTGCAGGCAATCGTTTGTAGAGAGTCCCGTTCCTTTTCCTGGCAGAATAGTCTCCACATTTCTCTGTCAACCAAATACACCACGGCATCAGCTTTTCCTGTTTTGTGGTAGTGGGGTGTAGCAGCACCTGGTCCCGAGAGACGTGATGCCAAACACATGTACAAACAAACACTGTGTGCTTCTGCAACACCCGGAACTATATGCGCTGATGGCGGGTCATAAACCAACAGACTTGAAAGCTCGCTCATTTAGCTTGCTCTTCTGCACGTGCCATGGTTTTTGACAATCCAGACAATCGGCCAAACAGCCGAGCAGAACAGCTCTGCTCTCCAATAGTGATGTGGCCTCTTATATTATAGTATGGTATAGTATTAGCTGAGTCCAGCTGGGCTTGACTTGACTCAACTAGCCTCGGCTTGGCTCTGCTTGGCTTTGCTTGGCCCAGATCTGTTTGGTTCGGCTTGATCCTGACTGAGCCTGGCGTAGATTGACTTGAACATTCCTAAATGTTCCGTTTCCATAAGTGGAAGCGGGACTAATAAAACTTTAACAACTTTATAATAAAACTTTTGAATTATAAATACTTATAATTCAAAACTTTCATCATGCAGGTTTTTTACCTTACTGATTTTGTTGGGCCAAAAATTGTTGTTATATGTTAATATTTTTATTCGAATTTCACTAGAAAATCGATTTGTTAGAAATTCGATGTCATTGTGATAATTTTTTGCTGAAGGCAGTAAGAAAGTAAAAACTTAGTTTTATAACTGCTAATGATTCCAATACATGTATATGGATAAAGCTATTTCCATGACCCTTTTCTGGCATGGCCTATGTGTTGCTATTATATTCGTTTCATTACCAACAACACTAAGCAAACCAATGGTCTGGGGATAAAACCTAAGTACTATCAGAGTTTAACCAAATAATGCCGGAGTGTATACATTGTAATGAATGGTGGGCAACTGCCTTTAAAGTTGTACCTGGTCCATTACCATCTGTTGTTGATGACTATGTTGACTCTGGTGTCAAATTATGTAATCCGGACAATGGCCTTGTTAATATATTGCAGTCTGGTTCTGTGTCCTTAAAACATATACCGGATCATATCGTTTTACCGTCTGAATAATCTGGTTGACTAAATAAAACTGTTGCGGGTAAAATATCTGTATTTTATCGTATCGTGTCCAAATATCAACTGCCCACTATAAAGTTCGAGCCTCTTTTATATTGAATCAATGGTTGGTGAAACCCAGGTAAACTTGCCCGGGCACGAAGAAAACTAACTGAAGGCCATGTTGACCATAGTCCGAGTCTCGGGTAAACAGTGGTATTATCGTTAGGTCAATATAAGAAAATAAATAGAATAATTTTCATAATTTCATGATTACAATTTAAATATAATTCACATGCTACTGGTAATACTCAAGCATAAAATAAATAAAGCATTAAAAATGAAAGTGTTGTTGTGTTATTTTAGCTGCAGTACTTATTTGTAGATAGGTGGCTATTGCTTTTCATTGCGCAGTTATTTACACATCCCTTTTCTTTAGTGATCTGCGTGATCACTATTTCCTTCGTTTTCATAGTATAGAATCTCTGCATGTTTTTGTGGTGTTGCCATTTTTAGGTGATCACATTCATTTTCTAATTTAGGGGCGAGGGTCAGTCACTGCCGCCATCTTTCCTTTTTTCGATCCATTTTTGTGACGGTGTCTCGTTCCTTGATCTGTATGTGCGGTTGTGTCTTCATGATATAACAGAGAGGCTGTCGCAACGCATTGTCCGTGATTGTCTCATAGTTTTTTGTAAAAGTTACTTCCTCATGAATATATTGTTTTCTTTTTGGAATGCGCCAGGTGCTCAGACAAGTGAGTACACCAGGTAATGGTCATTTCTTGATTAACTTGTCCTCGGTTCGTGCATCTTGTGTGATATGATATGATTGTTAGAGACTGGTTGATGTTTGTACCTTCTAAGACCCAATCATGTAGGAACACATGGAAGCCACTTGAATTTCACATGGGAGTCTTGGTCTACTTCAAAAAAATGGCGTTTTCGGGGAGACCATCAGCACTGTTGAGCTAAGTGATGGCAGTATACGGAGTCCCGGCTCACACTGGTGTATACACAAGAGCAGTACAACCCGATGTAATGTTATTTTACATGTAAGTCTCCGCTTACTAGAGACTAACTCGCAAACCTGACATGGAACTTTGACCGTCTCGATTGTGGCTTCTATTTAATTTAGGGTGTCTGATCTTAGCCACTTCAGTTGATTTGCCCTTCCCATCTATGTTGCGGTTACTTGTTCTTGGCAGACATGCAGTTATTGAGCTTCCTTTTTAACCTGTTTTTAGGTTTCAGGTCCAATCCTGCCTGGGAAGATAATGTGACTATTTTGGAAACCTGTCACAACTATGCAATTAGGAGCTCCGCGTACTCTTCGCCTGGGTGATCGTTCAACTGGAAATCATTGTTTTTTCCGATAGTGCTTTTCTTTGTGAGTTTTTGTATTGATTTTAATATAGTAAGTTGTTCTTCTTTCTCTGAGAGGTCATCACTCAGGTTTATCCCTAGATCTAGCATGACCAGGTTCGGATCCTGTCTGGTTATTTCATGCGATCCAAGCTTGGGCATCCCTGTTGCCTTTAAAGCATGATTGTTCTAAGAGGAGTCGACTGTAGTGGTTAAATGTCCTTTTTTTATTTGTCTTCTACGTGCATTTCTTTCTTTGCTATGACACCCGGAGGGGGTTTCCAGGTCTTCCTACTTCCTTTAAAGCAGGTAGGCCCTTTCTGGCGGCAAAATTGCTGGTATCCTTAGAAATCTGAAATATTCATACGAATTCCTTAACCATAGCAACATCCTGAATTCTGGTAATTTGTTCAAAACCAAGGATTGCGGCTAAGCTCTGTTTTTCTGGTTTGTTTTCCAACCTGGTTTCTATCGTTGGACTATTAAATACAACTAGTATTCTCTCCAGGCTGTTTTCTCTCTGGTCTGATCATCTGTACAATGTTCTGGCCATTATTAGAATGAGAAGATATTGTATTGTTGTTTTATTTAAACACGGTTTGTGTCAACACGAACTGTCGTCTGCTAGAGTTCTAGGATCCCATGCGTCATATGTTAGTTTTTGTTTATATATTGCACAACTGTAGGGTTTCTGGTAAGCCATTCACTGATTGGCAAACATTCTTTTATCTTTAATTTCGGTATCTATTGAGCTTTTTCCAAATTTATTTTTCCAATTTGACTCTATCTGGCTACAGTAATAATCCTGAAGTATTTTTGGAGGTCTCCTGACTATCTATAGTTTTTTGTCCTTTACATTTGTGGTAAGGGTTTTTGTGGATGCCCATGGATCCTTGGATTCCGATTTTTCGTTGGTCCTTTTTCATTTTCGGTTTTCCTGCTCCTTTTATTTTTTCCTGAGATTGCTGCTCTCTTCCCTTTTCAATAGGAACCTCTGAAGTGCCACCCAGAAAACATCTTGTTTGTGTAAAATATAGGTAATGTGTGGTTTGCTCTCCCTGTACCGGTACAGCTATACAGTGTTGGTACATGTGTATACGTGTGGCTAGAGGCTTCAGACCATGTGTACACATGCTATACAGGGGTATACATCTTCTTACATGTGGATACACAGGTTTTGTACACACATGTATAACCAATAGGTGTATACAGTGGTGAGCCACTTTCATGCCAGTGTATTATGAGCATGCACGAATAGCATAAGGCAGAGCAATGGACTCATTTATATGTACCAGTACAGTTTTGGGACCTGTGTCCAAAGATTGTCAGGACAGTGTACCAGATGTGTATGGGTTCAGGATGGGGAATAACTGCTTTTGCTTGGGTGGCATCAGTAATAACTGCCTTTGCCTAGGTGACCTCAGCACTGCATAGATACACATACTCACAGGTCTATACATCTCTGTGTTTTATCATAACCCAATTGTACCTCTGCCAGGTAAACCTGCTGTTCAGATGTTTCTTTCATCTCTACTTGTAGTCCAAACTTAAAAATCCTTGTGTGGTCTGAGCGTTGCATAGGTACACAGATTCAAGATTACGTTAAACGTGTATTGAAATCAAATCCAAATTCCCAGTCGAGTAAACTTACAGATTGTTATATCAGAAGACTTTGCTTCCACCTGTTTGGCATAATTTTGGTTGCAGCAAGTACGTTTTCTATCAAGTTTAAAAAACAATCATATTGATATCCATTATGAGTAATGTCATACTTTAGGCAAGTTTGGTTGGTAGGGGAGATTGACATGTTCCTGTTCAATGAGAGCAATAAGGGCAATCAATTAAACTATTTTTAATCTTTATTTCACATATATGGATTGACGACAAATACTACACACCATATCAAACTTTTTAAACCTTACAAATGTCAAATCACCAGAACTAAAGATCTTAAAATCTTGAAATTGAAATTTTGCATTCTGATGTAATTGAACTCACAACGATTGCATCGCCAAGTTTCTTATTCGGATGCTTTACCAATGCGCTGGAACACCACAGTGACCAATTAAGTTTTCATACACACCATTGTGTGCTAATTATTTTAGCCTTAGGTTCTTGACCAAAGATTTGGAGATTTGTTTGTATCGGAGCTCCAAGATATATTTGGTTCTCAACCAAACCGGAGCCTGTGCATTGGAATTAGCAAAGCTCTGGAAACTGAACAAAGAGAGGAGCATTTCACGCTTTTTAAGTTAGATAAAAAAGGGAAGAAACCGTCTGGGATGAGGTCTCATCTACCAAATAAATTTGCTCAGGAGATAACCCCTCTAGTCGAGTTACACTAAATTTTTTGGAGACGGATTTTCCTTTAAAGATGTGAAGCAAACATGCCATTGATGTATATATTTTCTTTTTTCTGCGAATTTTGATGTAACCGATCTGTTGCATTTTTTGGGGTTTCATTTTCAATTTCTGCAATTTTTAGTATTGTATGTTAACCTTTAATGTTTTTGATGTTTTAAGAGCTAAACATATAAAATGTTTATTTTGTTTTCTTTTTCCAACATCATAAATAGAAAACTGTTTATTAAATTTAAACGCGATATATATCTACCCGTTTCTATTTATAGTATGCAGTTTACAGTACATCAACTGGTTATGGTGTAAAATGTTAAAAACATACTTTACCAAAGTTGCTTTGTTGCCTTGGAACGGATTTCATAATTCACATAGTTTTATTTTAATGGGAAAAAATCGTTTCGGATTTCGAACAACTCGGTTTTTGAACAACCTTCTTACACGTCGCTGAAAATTATTAAATTTTAAATTTATAGCGGTTTGAAAACTTTTCCAGTTGTTTCAGTGATTTTTTATTGAGTTGTCCTGCAAAAAACATTTTTCTCATGATATGAAATTGGAAAGTTAGAGTTGTTTAAAAAAATTTAAAAACCTTTACAGTTGTTTTTATTTTCTCTCTTAATTTATGTCAATTACACAAAACACTTTTCTCATGATATGTAGTTGAAAAGCTAAAGTAGAAAATTTTGTTATGTGTTATATAAAAATCAATTATACTTAATTATACTAAATTATAATTGTATCAAAAAATAGACTTTTTTACTACCTTATTCATTAAAAAAAATTTCATTGTAATCATACTGTAGCTAAACAGATTATTGTCAGCCATTACTTGCTAATAATTTCACATTTACATTTAAACACATTTACAGTATTCTTTTTCTTCCTAATTTATTTCAACAAAAAACTTCCTTCATGATATAAATTTAAAAGTTATAGTTCTTTGAAAGAGTTTGAAAACCTTTACATTTGTTTGCTTTTTCCTTTTAATTCATCTGCACTGCTTAAAAAATATTCTCTCATGATTTGAAGTTTAAAAGTTAGAATGGTAAATGTTGTATACGGTAAATTAAACAAAATAATTTTTTTGTCCAAAAACGTTTTATTACTCGGGCAACTCCGGTATTATTCCTGTGCATGATATTCCATACACCAGTACTGTAAAGTGTTCTGACACTGTCATGACACTGTATCAGATGCATATTAGCTTTAGAACAGGTTGATTCAGTGAAAGATTAGTACTTCATATATCCATGTTGAAACATCTGGATACACACTCTATACACACTCAGTAAACACGCATACATATGTATTACACACTGATACACATGTAGGCCGCATATCCATGTGTATAATGATTTGAGACACATGTATACACAATGTGTAGCCACATGTACCAATACCTGTGTATACATATATATTATTGTGTGTGAATTGTGTATGAAAATGTACAAATTAACAGTACATGTAGTTAAAGGTGTGTATACACCTTATACACATGGTTATAGTTATACACATGTTATACACAACTTATACCAAGTTATACACATGTGTATAAGTGTGTCTGAGACCTTTCGAACCCTTGAATCCACATATCTGTACAGAGAGCAAACCACTGTTTACCAATATATATTCTATAATCTGTTAGGCTGTTTCTTCTTGATGTATCCTGCTTCATCTCCGTGGCTGGGGAAATCTCCAGATTTATAAATGGGTTCTTTGCCTTTCTTGTGGCGCCTTTCATGTTAGGGCGTTAGGATGTTAGTCTGCATTGGTTTATTGATAGACATGTAAAATTTGTCAAAGACCACATAAATGTCAAAGACCACATAATTGCTGATACATTTGTCCATGTTGAAACATCTGGACACAAATTTGATACACACTCAGTACACATGCATACATCTGTAATACACACCGATACACATGAAGGCTGCATATCCATGTGTATACTGATTTGAGACTCATGTATACACGATGTGTAATCACATGTACCAATACTTGTGTATACATTTGTATCTTATTGTGTATGAATTGTGTATGAAGATGTACAACTTAGCAGTACATGTGATTAAGGGTGTATACACATGTATATAGATGTGTCTGACACATGTCGAACACCTGAATCCATATGTCTGTACGGAGAGAAAACCACTGTTTACCAATATGTTTTCTATATTCTGTTAGGCTGTTTCTTCTTGATGTATCCTGTTTTATCTCCATAGCTGGGGAAAGCTCCAGCTTTGTGTATGGGCTCTTTGCCTTTCTTATGGCACCTTTCATATTAGGTTGTTAGGATGTTAGGCTGCATTGGTTTATGGATAGCCATGTGGATTTTGTCAAAAGATACGAGCTCAACCAAAATCTAGCTTTCTAAGGGGGCCATGGTGCAAATGAATTAAAATAACTTGAAGTTGCTTACCCTTGCACCTGCTAGATAAGCTAACTCTTGTAAAAGCTATTGCAACCTCTATATTTACAGTGAGCTGATTACAGGTCTATGACGATTTTATCAGATATTTGTAAAGTGAAATGATCAACTCCTCACTGTGTACCATAATAAAAACAAAACCATCATATGATGGGCTGTTCATCATTATAGCCATGGTTTAGTGACAGTGGTGTAAATATTTTGAAGGATCATAAGCTATGTAGATGAAAAACTTTTAGCAGAAAATCAGACTAAATCTAGCGCTCAGTTCACGACTATTTAGAGTTTGTCGTGAACTGAGCGCTAGAGTTTCTAGTTTGTTGGAGTAGATGCTGAGGTGCGGAAATATAAGAGTTGATAGTAGCAAACAACTAAGAAAAGACTCAAGAATAGCAATTCCTAAAATACATTTCTATAGCATGGTACTCATTGTCAATATTGAAATCATTGTGAAAGGCTAGGCATTTGACTGACATGAGAAAGCAACTTCTGAAAATATATTGTGCACAAAACATTTTTATGGGCCTCTAAGCCTTATATTAACATTAAAGAACGATTGTACAGCGGGCTCGTCACTCTTGTACGTAATATAGAGATTATAGTGAGAATTAATCAAAGGGGAGACAAACATGAATAATGTTGTTAGTCAGTGGAGATAAATATATGTCAAGTTTAGCGCTCAATCAAGAACGGTGAAAGAGAAGTGTATCTCATGATATTGGTGACTGATTTGTTAGACATGATACTGGATGCTAACTGAGAAACCAAGGCTATTGCGAGTGTTCCACGCTACCAATTTTTGAGCTTCAGAGCTGTGGTTTTGATCGTAAGAAAGAGGAGAACGTATTTGTATATTATGCGGAAAGGGTTGTACAACTCCCAAATGTTTGTAGCTGACAAGTTTTCATGCTAGGAAGAAATTGTCGCACAACCCTACGATTTTTATATTAGCCTGTTGTGCTTTGAGCTACAGCAAAGTGCATACTTTATATTGCTTTTCATACTATTGAAATGCTTCCATGGCGAATTAACAAAGTCAAAATGTGCAATAAATCTTTCTTCCAAGTTTGGAGTTGTTTGCTAAAGTGGCTTTCTAAAAGATATTTTAAAATTAGTAAAACATCTTTAAAACCTGCGCAATGAAAAAAAAGCTGTGTAAGGAGGCTGTAAGAAGACGGTGAAGTTTCAACTTTCTGTTGCATAGAGTTGTGCAATAATAGGAATAGTGATGTTTACTTCATACAGAGAACTTTGTTGTTGGTTTGTTGCTTTTGAAAATACCTCCCCCTAAATTGAAGATTTGAATCGCTTTGCACCATTAAATATGCGACGTTTAAAACCATTTACAAGCTACAAAGACAAAATGTAAAACAAAATTCATCGCATGTAACACTATTATACAATTCAACTGATTTAACTCATGTAGCCGCTGATCCAAATGTACATTAAATTTGGTAAAACTCAAACTTTACAATAGAAAATGGAGTTGCATATCTTTCTGTAATGATATTAACCCCGCCTACTAATAGAATCCTTTTGACCAACTTTAGACATCACCTTAATTGTAGAATATGGGCAATCAATATAACTCACAAAGGGCTTATGATATCATTATTTATTATCATAAATATGTAATATGTGTAGTGTCATAAAATGAAAATACGTAAAATTTAAACAGAAGAAAACACTCTGAAGTATGGAATAATTAACTATAGATTACGTGTTAGAAATCACAGAGGATAACATAAAGCAAGTATCAATCACAGGTAAAACAAAAGGGAAAACGGTATTTCAAATGATAAACTCAAAGCCTAGACTCCAAATGGAATAATCGGAGCAACAGCAGTGCAATCATTTATAAACGTTACCACTTTAGACCCAAAGGACTACTCATAAGATACATGTAGCTATTAAGAAGAAATTTCATTGATGTGGGTAAAGATTACAGTTTGTAATTGTTGGATGTCAGGGTGATTTGAATTTTCATGGTATATTGTGTGAAATACATCCAATGATTTGGTGCAATATTCTAGAGCTTGTCCATAGTCACCTATTGAGTTGTATACTGAACGAATGTTGTTGTAGCTAGTAGCAATACTAGTATGTTTAGTCTCAGCACCATATATTGTTTTACACATATCCAATGACTTGAAGTGATATTCTAGTTCTTGTCCATAGTCACCTAGTAAGTCGTATACTAAACCAAGATTATTGTATGCTTTAGCGATATCAGTATGGTTATTTTCAGCACCATATATGGTTTTCCACATATCCAAATATTTGGTGTGATACTCTAATGCTTGCTCATAGTCACCTAGTGAGTCGAGGACATTTTCACCATATGTGGTTTGATCCATCTTCAAAGCCTTTGCATGAAATTCGAATGCCTTGTCATATTTACTCAGAACAAAGTACACTGATGCAAAACCTTTGTATGCCTCTGATGTACCTCTGCTGTTTTCATCAGTTTCCTTGAACAAGTATCAGTTATCTGATGACTCTATGTCCTTCTCAGCCTGAAACAGATATCAGATATATTTAATAGGAAAGTCACTATCAACTGTTGCATACTTTAACATTTTATCAGTCTTAGGGAAATACATTATAACAAAGCATGTCACCCATATAACAATTTATAACACCCATGAGATGGATAACCAATAATAGTACTCACCCCCATAAAACAAGTACAGTACCCTCACTAAGTTAATCAGCCTAAGCACTTCATTACCTACATATTAAGATGATAGAGCATGAGATCATTGTGTGCTGCACTTTTCAGTTATACTCTCTATTAAAAACCAGTTCTTTTTAAGCTGCCATGCGTGTGTCAAAGTAATTGTCAAACATTGTGATAAACTGTTTTATAAGTTTTTCTCAAGCCCACAACATTCATGGTATTAGTCTGACAGTCTAAGATCTGGGCTGATCAACCGCCTTCCGGTGTTTAAAATTAACTGTGCAAATAGTCATTTAGCATGCCTTACTAGCAAACCTGATGAAAACTTACTTGCACACTAGAGTTTAAGGGCACTAAAGTGGAAAATTAATTATGGTATCACGGTTACAAAGGTTTTCTGTAGTTTGGTATAATGTTACACCAACTTTTTTTACACCAAATTTTTACCAAATTGGCCTGTTACAGCGCATTGAAATAACAATAACCCACAATCTCTAATTTAGATACATGCATCAGCTCAGATTATTGACTGGCCATATAGCAAATATTAACTATTCATCTAGAGATTTATTTGCTTTTTTCAATAAAATTAATACACCCTTACTAGGAATTTTTTTGCTGTCAAATCAGAGTTCCTCTCATATAACTCCAATTTACAGTTTTTATCATCATCAAAAAAGTTTGCACATGTATTAATTAATCTAAAAACAAAATGAATGTTTATTATTTTGCAGTTTTGGTAAAACTGTCTACAAAAAAATGCTATCGTTTCACAGTTTGCCCAAATTGTACAAACATGTTATTTAATATAAAAATGTAACAGCAAAAATTATCATTGGTTGAGTATAGAAATACTTTACTACTAGATATGTATTTAGGTCGCTGTTTACAAAAAAAAATCATTTATTTATCCTAGAACGGAAATTTAGAAATTTTCAATATTACTTTTATGATATGTTGTGTGATTAACGCAAAGACTATGCAGCTGTTTTGATCTTGGCATAGTGATAATATAATTTCCTAAACTGAGTTTCAAATGGTTTTTGGTACATCAAATAGCGCTGAAATATGCGATCATTGCTTTTGTATACATAAAAAAGGCAAATTGTTATAAAAGCTTTTCTAGCGCTCATATAAAATGAATGGTAATCTCAATCAGAGACAAAAGTTATAAATAAGCTTGTTGTCAGTGAGCAGACAAACCCTGAAGCTAGTGCATAGTACATATTATTGATCAATAAAATATTTGAAGTTATCTAGAGGTCTTACAAAGTCTTTTCATTAATGCAATAATTATAAAGGGAAGGATTGATACATTTTGACTCAAGTCACTTTCCTTATTAAAAATAGAGTTTGAATGAGTTCCTCTCTAGTGCCAGTAGACTCAATTCTATTCTATTCTTACTAGTAAGATTCTCCGAGCCCATACGCTTCTACAGTAAGGAAAGAATACCAGAAAATGTATTGTTTTGAACTTGTTAGTGAGACGAGCCTTGATGCTTGTTCAACCAAATATAATAACTTGAGTACCCATCGCTGGTAAATAGTGTGAATAATGTTCTACATTTTGTAAAACTCGAATTTCAGAAAATCAGAAATTTTCCATGAAGCATCTTTTCAGCTCAGCTTTCCATAAAAGCATTAGTTACAAAAAATGATGGTTGTCATCTAAATCATCAAATTCATTGTTACTTTTTCTACAAATTAACTCAAAGGTCCACTGAGATAGAGTATTTACAATATATTTTGTACAAAAGTCGAGAATGACCATCTTCGTTATCAACATCCATCTTAATATTAAAAGTACGAAATCAACCAATTGCGTTTTTATATGTCCAGTTTTGAAATGACTGTAATAACTGGTCTTGCAAATTTACTTTAGCTTTATTTCTTGTAAAAAACCTCTTTTAAGGCTTACTCCCACTATATATCTATTTAGCGAAGAATACTTTGTGTGGCATCCAAAGCTTCATCCTCTAAAAAATAGCATTGCTGCTTTTTACTAAAGCTAGCTACTTACTGTAGCTAGAACTAAAGAAAAGACATAGTTGAGGGTGTATGTGTTTAAGTTTTAACTGTTAACATAGACAAACAAATAAGGCAGCAATAAGAGGTAGCCCAAGAAGGACCAAACAAACCAACAAAAACAGCTCTAAACAGAGATTTGAATTTTTTGCATGTTTCTTGGGCTTACGGTTTGTATGAAAGTTTGAGGAAAATCAAGATGTTTTTTTCTCTGTTTAGTGTATATTCAGCTAAAGACTAATATGACTGGTCGATAGTCTGTGTTGAAGAGTGGTAGCTACACTAAAAAAAGACAACTACAAACTATTCACAGGTCGGTACTAGTACTATAATTTTCCTTGTTTTACGTTTTTGCTTTTTAATTACTTTTTCATTAATGAAAACGTGTTGTTACGCATAAAAATATTTTTTTGCGACATTCATTACTTTGTGTTATCACCACTACTTTTTGGCAACCTTTCAATCAATCAACCTTTCCGAGGTAAATATCTTTCATGAGCAATAAAAAATCAACTAAGACGTTCTAGAACTTCAGTTACAAATTAAGAAATTTAAAACAAGCAATCCCTCTAAAAGAAAGTTTTATAAATTGAAAGTAATTTTTAAGACTGAAAATATTTTAAAGAATGATCTTGAGACTTTAAAACCTCCAAACACTTTGAATGTTTAGAGCAATGTGAAATTTGTTCTAGGGCATTAACACTCACATCTCTAAGTAGTTCTTGGCTCAGTGTGTATTCTCCTATTTCTTTACTGCAATGAGCTGCCAACAGCTTTCAAAGAGCATGCGGCCCTTTGTGTGTAAAGATAAAGTAATTGAAGAAACAATACACTGATGTAACTTTTTCATGTAGTGTAGAAGGTAGGCACAAAGTTGAACTCGTTTTTATGGAATATCTTTGCAGTCTAGTAAGCAGCTTGTTTGTAGCGTGGTTTGACTGATGATCTCCCATAGCACCTCATCGCTGTCACACTCAAATGGTTAGTCTATAGATTCACTGACTGTCTTTGTAGCTGATTCATACTCTCCAGTAAAGAAAAGGATTTCAGCTAGCAACCAAGGGTTTTCAAAAGAAACTTACGTTTTCAGTTAGCAAAAAAGTTCAGCGAATGATGTTACTCAAGGCATTGCAGAGCAAACAAATGGTTTCATTTGTAAAAGTAAGTAGCCCTTAAGTACAAACAAGTGTGTGGAAACACTGTAGACTTTGCCTTGTCTTTCCTTATGGTACTTGTCAATTAGCACATCATTTGTCTGAGAGCTTGACTTGAGATGAGCGGAGGTTTGTAAGTAGATGGCAGTTGCTAGGAAAATATTTAGGTATTTTTGATTCTCTGCTGACAAGATACCAAGCTGCTGCATTTCTGTCCATATCTGCCATGACTGTTTGGAGTGTAATCCTAGACACATTTTCATATTATTTGCTAGTGGAGTCCGGTAACAGAATATCTTCTCTTCTATTTTGACATCAAGATTATTTGGAGGTTGAAACTGGACAAAGTTTGGCACAAATGAAATCTTTCTTATAGCCATTTGAAATTAATTGCGACGTTTTTGTTGAACAGCTTTCTTTTCATTTAACACAGAATTTTCATAGTGTTTTCTTGCTGTAATAAACTGAACAAAATGCTGGCTACTATCATGTGTTTTTCTATTAGAGAGAATAACTACAGCAGAAGAGAACACGTTTGATTTGTTTGCAAGATCATCAAATTCTGCCTCGGCTTCTTTTTGGTAAAGATCCGTCAAGCTGTCCACTGTGAGTGTCAGAGAGTGACTTTTGTCTCGGCCATTAGCTGTCGGAAAATTTCCAAAATTTTAAGTTATTCCATATATTTTGTAGCCAGTTGTGAATTGTTTCATTTGACTATCAAGATGCTCATCACCTTTCAGTTTCTTGATATCAAATCCTTTGAGCGGGCTCTCACCCAGATTCCTATTCAGAAGTAGGTGTCAACAGCTAAGTTTTCAAAGTAGTCTGATTCTTTCTCCATGATGTTAGCATGCTTTAAATCAGAGTCAGGAGTTGTTTCTCCTCTGGCAATCGATCCTAGCCCTATCAGTGAAAATTGGCATAGCGGATAGTTTCCTCCTAGTTTTAGTATTGCAACACTATCTTGGAAAATCATTCTTGACACCTTGATAAGCCCATCAGTACATGTTCTACTTGCTTGAAATAAATCATGACAGAACTCTTCGGCATTCTTCAAACTTCTTTTATTGAATAGCTCATCAATGTCTAAAGCCTCAACTAAGATGTTTAGACCAGCAAAATTTTCTCTAGTTTCTTTCCGGTAGCTTGTTAGAAGTTGTTTGCGGTCATGGATTAACTGCTGATGCTGATCATAGCTGAAAGGATGGTTTTCTTTGTACCAAACTTTTACTATTTCATATACAGATTTACATCTTGGTGGAGTTAGTTCTTGAAGAGGCAGAAGTTAGATAGCCTGTTAGCCTAAAGATTGTAATAATTATTATCAAAATAATAAGATTACTGTGTTACATAGCCTTAAATATAACTCAATCTGACTTCTGTTTACAGAACATTTACTCAAATCAATATCAATTGAATAGTCTGTATATAATTTTAATATTATTATATTCACTTTGTTTTTATATATTACTTCACTTTACTGTTACTTTACTACATTTACCTGGTACTAAACTTAGCTGTGTAAATATAAACACTCTCCTAAGAAATAAAATTTGATCTTTTGTTGCAATCTTCTACTTTAAAATTAACCATCTTGTTGTACTCAGTCTCCGTGTACACATCTTCACATTTTAGCTCTAGTTGATCTCAAATAATGTACATTTACCTGTAGCTAGTGTCTCCAATTGCCAGTCTTTTCTGCTCTCTCCTTGTAAGTTCTAGCTAGCCATTCTATGTAAAAGAACACATCCATTAGGTTCCTAGTCTTTTTATCTTTTTCTAAAATAATTGAATATCAGATATTTAAGTATAAGCTCAATTGGATCAGTAAATTTGTTCAATATTAGAAAGGTGTCTGCTAAATTAGATGAGTGTGGAAAAGTGCTATTAAGATTATTTTTCTCCATATCATTGTATATAGTAATCAGAATTCACAATGACCTCTGTCATATGAACGGCTCTTGGGTACTCATAATACCAGATCTCAGAACAGAACAAATGTTGTAAAGGCCTGGGCCTCACAAAAATGACCAAAATAAGAGTAAACATCAGTACAATTACAAATGAGACTTCATATCAGATCCTAAACCAGGTCTCGGAGATAAAAAAAATTGTTAAAATGTTTCAGCAAGCCTCACGTAAATAATATTAGTTATTCGTGCAATTAGAAATAAAACTTTGTATATTAAACACCATAGTGTGATGTAAAATCCTTAACAATAGGTTTGATAGTTGATACACTTTAGACTTATTTCTGTGTGTAACTTAAGTTATCAGAGCATCACTAGTACTAATTATTTCTACTTACCCTGATCTGTTGATGACCAAGCTGAAAAGTAGTGTTATAAAAAAGATTCAATCAAGTGGAAAGGTTTTGAAAGAATCAAACAGTAGCTTTGGAGCTTTACGCAAAGCGGTTGAGCTCATGGAGTAAATGGAGCTAAAGTCCAATCTCTGAAAAAATAGTTGTAAATACAAAGCTTGAGCAAAGTTGAAGCACAGTCAATCAATCTGGCAGATATTTTGAATAATCAAAGAGCAGACACTAATGCACCCTGATTGTTTACATGCCAAAAAACTCAGATATTTGACAGCGAGCTAATATTTACTTTATTAGCATTCTGCAATCCATCTTTAAAAAAAATTGTATATTTGTCATTGCATCAGCATAGCCGATCATATATACTAACTATCACATCATTATCAATAGAATAATAATTTGGATAATAGAGCCACAAAACATATAAAGGCACATATAGAACATACTAGCTCAATGCCCAATGTTGCATGGATAAAAAGATATTTTTTGTACAGAAAAAAATTGTTTTTAATCTGTATAAGCAATGTCAACATTTATTATTCTAAATTTTATGTCAAAGTGTTTGTTTTTTCTAGTAAACTGTCATGTTTATGTTTGCTTTATTTATTTTTGTGTAACTCAAACCGTACTGTCTGCCATGCCTACTTCGAATCTATTCTGATTGCAGTATTCTTGTTGGCTATATGAGTCTAAACATTTTTTTCACATTCTCTTTCATATACATTTTTTTCAGGTAAGTTTTCTCAAATTATTTATCCGGTATAGCTTTACGCATGAAGCTAGCTACCTAATTTAACATGAAGTCATGAAAGATTGGCATGTATTCCAAGCTTGTGCAAAAATTATTCAACTGAATAGCAAGTTATAGAGGGTAATGGAGTGAATAAATAGATTTTCGCAGGACAAAATGTTGCGAGATCAAGTCCTGTTTGCAGACAAACATGATCAAACAAACCTTCATTCCGAATTGTTTTCCGCTTTAGCTGAACAGAATAAATGACAGACAAACAAACACAGAGATTTATGTATACAATACATAAATTCTCAAGTTGCTCAGGTAATAAAAACTATTTGCACAGAAAATTTATTTTTATATAACTTATACAAGTTCACCATTTTAATATTAAACTTTACATCATGAGTAAAAACTTCTTAAAATAAGTTCAAAGCAACAAAACTTCAAACAGTAAATAAAACAACTGTAAATTGGTTATAATGTCAAATAATTCAGAAGTAATGGCTAGATAATATGCTTTTTTTTACAATGGTTACAACGAAAAATGAACTAAGAAGACAAAATAAATTTTGAATAAGCTAAAACTATTAATGTAGGAATTTTTTTTACACAATACCGGGATAATAATAGTGCAATATCTTGCAGAACTGAATTTAAAATTAACATGTTAAAGACATTTTGTGTAGTACATGTATGTCGGTCTTACAGCAAAGTAGTAGTTGGACATTAATCACTGAACTATTGATAAAAAACATATCCACAGTGTTACATCACACCATCACATGTTGATGTAAATTGTGTTGATACAAATGTTGGAACACTTTCATTGACCAAATTGTGCCACGATCATCAACTTATTCATTTAGACAAATGATAAAACATTTAATCCTTATCAATGTCAGACAATTGTTAAAAGCAAAACATTAATGTCAATCATCATATCTGACAGGTTGCGGCATGTGCTTGATCTGACAGGTTGCTGAATGTGCTGGATGATAAGCATGAGTAAAGGGTAGACCGTAAACAAATCGCTAGTTCGGATCTGTTGAAGTTCAATTTTCTAACAGTTTCAGGTTCATGCAACAAAATGACAACTATTGGTTTGATAGTTGACAGCCAATAATAGACAAAATAAATTAGTCCATTATTTGTTGACAATTTAGTGATTTCTCGATAAGATATAAGCACATGCAACAAAAGGACCAAATGATAGTCATCAGAAAGTGAATAATCTTGGTTGGACAGCATAAGATGCCACCATGCGCTTACTGACTTGCAAAAAAATGTGGTGCACTATCCTGGGGTACGTGTAAATACTCTACATTTCCCAGCTGGTATCTTATCTTTAGTTGGGTTTATTATTATTAAGGCTTGCATACTGCATGGCATATTTTATAACTCGCTAAAGCAAGGAAGCTATAGGGACCATGTGCGCAGTCAATGCTACTCTATGTACATGTATGAGGGTGCTTGCAGTATAGTAGTGTTGTTCTGATAAATTTAATGCAGGTGGACTTTATATTGCTATATGTGCACAAATAGCAATTATATCTGCTTGTATTGGGTTAAGCGGAAGCAAGAAATAGGTTTGGTTTGTTCTCTTGGTGCAGTGTTTTAGTGGTGCTGAGTAGATAAAATGCAGAACATTTGCGAGCACACATATTGCACTGGCAAATATGGTGACAACCAAATATGTATCAGAGTTTTTTCTGTACATAACTTTATTAACTGTCAGAAGCATTCATAGTGTACTTTTTAATAAAATCCAGTCATTCTCAGGTCGCATTCCTACAATAAAAAAGTTGCTTAACTGATACATTATGAAACAGCATAATTCATAAAAAGATAAAAAACACGAACAGCTTCTACATTTACAAAATTCCACTAACTGAAATACTGAAAACTTTCAAATAAGTATCTTGCAATTTTGAGAAAAATAATGACTAAAACTGGTAACTGACGCGTACATGGAATGAAATATTTGTGTAAAATATGTCCTGCATATTCCGGAAAAAGTTTATTTAGTAATTTATAATTTACATTACAGATTTATGTCCAATAATTTCTTTAATTCTAATATTGTTTTATGAAATTGTGGCAGCCAAATTTAAACAACCTTGTTTGGTCAAGGAAGTGAGTTAAAATTAAAGTAGACAAACAATTGTTTGAAAGAAATTTCATTTTCTTTATTTTATTTCTACATTGTTGTTTGTTTAGTTTTGCAGTTTTGATAAGCTCAGCTTAGTCAGTTAGGTTTTATCTGTACTAGAGGCAGAGGTGAAGACCAAGGTGGAGGCGGAGTCTTAGGCGATTGCGAAGGCGAAAGCGAAGGCAGAGGCAAAAGCAGAGGGAGGGCGAAAGGGAGAGGATGAGAGGGAGAGTGTGAGGAGGAAGAGAATGGAAGAACTGAAGAGAATAATGAAGAAAGAAGGACAGTGATGAGGAAAAAGAGGGAAACGTAGAGCGAGGAACATTGTCTACCACCTTACCTTTGGAAACTAGTATTACAAGACCAACGTTTTGTGTGGTTTAAATAACTCAAGCAAAAACAAAAGCATCTGTAAAGGTGTTTAAATGTCAAATAGTCAGGAATTAATTGCTAAAAACTAGTATTTGTAGCAATGTTTACAATGAAAAGCAAGTTGATACTGATATAACTATAATAAGGTGATTAATCAAAATACAAATCCTAATTATGTTACAAATATGCCTCACCAAGGCAATGACTAGATAGTATTACTCTATGTGTTTAAAAGACGGTGCTGTTTTTTCACCGTATAAGTCTTAGACCTGTACAAGTCTTAGAAACCATTCTAGGTGAGAATCTTGAATGCATCAGATAGCACAAAAACATAGCTAATACATATTTGGGAAGAACTCCGAAATAAACATAACATACGAAATGCAGTAATTTTCTCAGAATTAGGTCCAGAAAAATGTAATTCAGTATACTGAACATAAACACATTGACCATCGTGATATATAATCTTCAGAAGCTCACTTACTACTGAAAGGAGATGGCTGTTGCGCAAACCCAAAAATGTTTAAAAGTATGACATGCCATGGATATCGCCATAAAACTTCTGATCATACAGTGACATAGAGTTGAAAATTTGGGTATACAAAGCCAACAAAAAGTTCAGCATAACACATAAAATGAAGATTTGAAACAAGAATTATTAAGGTATGCATGCTAACATTTTGATTTTCGCTACAGCCATTTTTACCCCAATTACACCCCTGTAGCAATTTATATGCCACCGGTACAAAAAAGGTACTTGCAGATTCAAAATCAGTGAGTTCTCTTCATTGAGCAAAAAGCATACATTCGCTCTCCACTATGTGCTTTATCATGGGAGTGCATATGAACATAGTATAGTTCATTTTTATAAATTTAAATAGCATAGACTTGAACGTGCAACTAAACATCAGGTGGAGGGCAAGGACCACTTTGTAGTAAAGCTTTCAAAGTATGTAAAGCACAGTCGTGAACTGATGTACCAACAATAAATAAGTTATAGTAGTTTGATATAAGAATGGAGTAGAGTTAAACTTGATTCATCTGTTATAACAATAGCGAATGGAAACGTCTTCTGCTTTAAAACAAAATGGATTAAAGGAGCTTTAGAAGAAACGTGAAGGTTTTATGTTTTGTCACTGAGATCAATGATAAAATTCATAATCTTGTATCAGGTATTAGGGAACCAAATTACTAACAACTCACTGCAATGCCTGGGCGCCGGTTGATGACAAAGATATTTTGCCAGTTTTCGGTTTATTTCTGCTTATTTCAATTGTCAAAAAGCCTACTATGTTGTCTTACTGGTTCACTGATTGTTTGTTATGTACACAAATGTTTAGTGAAATTATTTCAAGAAACAGGTTTTTAATAGTTTGAAACCCTTTGCATTTCTCTTGCAGTTTTGAAAACCCTGCTGGCAAAAAATTGTTTAAGCTGGAAAATGTTTTTGCATTGTTATGTCACCAGTTATCTTCTGTTTTGCTGCTTGGTAAATATATTTCTATAGATTAAAGCCCGCTAGCTTGAGTTTAGCGGCTCAGATTCAGGCAGTATATTCTAATTACATTATGTACACTCGGAGTAAAATTATTTGCACCCGATGCTGTCCCTGGATATGTGCATAATTTTTCTGTACACATCGCTGATGAGAGAAAGCAAGCTGAAGGCACTGGATGAGGGATATCACAACATAGTCATGAAATTAAAGAACGGTTTGCTAAATTTGGGTAATTGTTTATAAGTGGATAATTTAGCTGTCCATGATTTGCTGCCTCTGCTCGAAATAAATGTTGCTTCCTGTCTTTTGCTGCTTCATCAAATCTGTGAATACATGCTCACTACTAAATTATTTTTTGTACACAACCAGTTAAACTGTGCTGCAGCACACATAAATCTGTACAATGAGTTTGTATGCAACATTGTTACATATATCTATAGTTTCGAGTAATACATATAAATCTAACAGCGAAAAATTATAATTGCTAATATAGAGATACCAAGTTGCAGTCTTAGCAAGCTGCCTAGAAAAATAAATCTCAGCCTGTAGGAAATTTTCCCAGTTTTAAGATGCATTTTCTTTTGCAGCTTCATGAGAACTTTTATAAAAGTTATAGCGTAGTTTGAGGCGCCATGTCAAGTTACTCTCTAGCACTGCTTTCCGGCCGAGTGGCTTTTGAAGATTTGCCCCTGCAATGCACTAGACCTCCGAATTCTGCTTTGGGTCCACTTACATAACCAATTTTGTCCAAACTCACACAAACATTTAACTGTGTAGTTGCTTATCATAAATCATTTTCACAGAGTTATTGCTTCTGAAAATGTAATTTTTATTTATTTTTTATGGTAGAAAGAATATAACTTTGACACATCAGATTTTTGACTAAAATTAAATAGCTGCCTGTTGAAAAAAGGTGTTTCAACAGGTGTTCCAAGCTGACGATAACAGCTTAGAAAGTCTTCCAGCATTCTAAGCTGTTACTATCATATCTTTTTTTTAAATGGGATAAAGAAATGCTAAAATTATGCCATTAATAAAGGTTTCTTATATTAGGAAAATAAAAAGCTGGAAAGAACCAGCTCAATAATTATGATGTTTAATTATAATCATAATTTGTTTTGATATCTATTATGAACAAAGCTGAGTACTTTACAAGCAGGTGCAGTACTTTGAAATTTTAGGTTGTCTTGTTATCTGGTGATTTAGCTATCATAAAAACTAGAGTCACTTTTCTACATTATCACAAGAGCGAAAAGTTCTGGATGCTTGTTGTAGCAAATTACGACAGCGGAGTGGTAATTACGTTTTGAGCATAGCTACAAACTGTGTTCTATTAAAACTAAAAATACCAAGATAAGAGTTGTCTACTATCTTATAAAAGTAGTTGGTAACTCCTACCATACAGAAAAAAACAAGCTCTCAATATCAAAAGTTTGTATATTTGTATTTGCTTGTTTATAGTTTGTATACTTGTTTTCAAGGAATACACACCAAAATTTTTTTAAATATAATGTGGCTATAGATTTAATCACTGCATATATTTATGTAGGGTTTATCAACCACCATGTTTTCATTATTAATTGATTTGTTGTGTCATGACAGTAAAACTTGCTACTATTAATTCAAATTTTTAAATTCTGGACAGTTTTTGCTAAATTCAACATTTTTTATGTAGATCATATTTTATAACTTTAACGAAACAGCTTCAGAAGGCTCATATCTATTTAGTAGCTAAACCAAGCAAGACAGAATAATTATAATATTTGCATGCACCCTTTAAAAAGCATGATGCTGGATCTGCAATATAAGTGAATCAGAGATTTAAAAGAGTGTATAATAATTTATTGTTAGAGACCATACTAATACAAACTTTATATATAAACAATCATTATTTTTACTCAGTTTTTAATAAACCTGTGATGGGCCAACCAAAAAACAAATAATAAACATTTCAAACAACCACTTCAAACAAAATGTCACATTCCTTCTCAGACCGTTGGCTAACAATTGTCTGACAAAGCGGTTTATAGTCTGTTTCTTGCCAACAGCGTACAATTTTTAACAACATAGAAAACACACAAAATAAAGGTTAATAGTGCAGTTGAGCAAGATAGAATGTTCTGATTATGATGTCTGTTCAACTGGATGTGCCTTAGAAGTACAGATGCATGTCATTAGACTCTTAACACTCGATAGATATCCAGGGTTTAAATAAGCATAGGAACCAATATTTGCTACTCCATAAAATGTTTGTAGAGCAGCAGTAAACTGTTGAATCACATACAGTAGCATTGCTTGTTTTGCAGAAGCAAATAAGTAAATGACAAGAGACACAAAAATAGGAATAGCAGTGGCATACAACATTGCAATAGTGCCAATAATATAGTCTGATGCTGTTATCAAAACTTTATCTTCTTCTCGCAAACATCTTCTCTTCATTCTCTTAATTTCTCGAAATACTGCAGTGAGCCATATTGAAGTTAACACTAGTGGTACAAGACTATTTACAGTGATCAAAACTACAAATAAGATTGTTTGAACATGAGGAATATCTGGAGGAAGTTGACCATTGATGAAACATGATAAATCTTCAAAAAGAGCTGACAAAGCAAAAGAAATACAAATATTTATGAACCAGATAACAGCTACAACTTTTTCAAAGTTATTCAGAACTAAACTATTTTTATACTGAAAGGGCTTGCAGACCGCATAGCATCTTTCATAACTCGCTAAAGCAAAGAAGCTATAGCGACTATGTCCAGCAGTTAAGGCTACTCCGTGTATAAAAATGATTGCGATACGGTAATATTGTGGTGATAAATTTGCTGGTTGTGGGCTGTAGATTGCTATACACGCACACCCGGCAAGAATATCTGCTAGTGTTAAGTTAATCAGAAGCAAGAAATAGTTTCGTTTGTTCTCTTGGCGCAGTGTTTTAGTGGTGCTGAGTATCCGCAAATGCAGAAAATTTGCAAGCAGACATATTACACTGACAGAAATTCCGGCAATCAAATATGCACTGTCATGGTTTTCTGTACATAACTTTGACGAAATGTCAGAAGCATTCATGGTGTACCTTTCTATTTAATTCCAGATTTCTCAGGCTGCATTCCTAAAAAATAAAAAAAAATGACGTAGCTCATGCCATATTCAAATTGTAATTTATAAGCAAATCAAATGAAATTAATAATTGCTGAATAGACAAGATTTAACTTATTGAAATAAAAAAGTTTCAAAGAAGTAAAACACTATTTTGAGAACAATAATTACTAAACCCTTGTTTACAACAAGAAACTTACATAAACCTGCTATCAATGATACATGTAAATTATTGTATGCTTATTCTGAATAAAAGATTAGTTGCTAAATTTGTTATTATGATACAGTGTGTTATTATTATAATGCATTTGTCTTATTTTATTTTATTATTGTATCACAACACCACAGGTGTTGTGATACAATAATAAAATCTATCACTGCAATATATCTAATAATAAAATCTATCTAGAAATTGTTTCACAACACCACAGGTGTTGTGAAACAATAGTATTATCAACCCGTGATGTTTTGCTCAGCATATATCAAAACAATTTATTTGGTTATTTTATTATTAGATTACAGAGTGACGTCAAATGTCGTCTTTGATTTTATTCTTGCTTTACAAAATGGCAGGTGCTAGCCCCAACTCCTTATTTGGTCATATAAGCAAGTTTAGTTCGAGGCAAAAAAATTGTTACAAGAAAAACTGATCAAGTTTATTCACTTTGCCTAGATTGGTCGTCCAATCAGATTTTTAAATTTTGATGAGCTCAACTAGACCAGCAAATTAATTTTTCTTAACTGTACAAGCTGTTTCATTTACATGTTAATGTTTGGTGGTGGTTCCCTCCTTTTTCCATATGAGGCAATATTTCTCAAGTTAAGTGCGCATTATTTGAAAATTTGTTATTGAAATGAACGCACTGACCGATATCCACTGCTGAATATTGCAAAGCTTTAAAATAGTTGAGTTTCTTTTTACCTTATAAGCACATGCCAGGATGTGGTATGTTAGCAAACACATGCCAGGATGTGGTATGTTAGCAAACATATATGTAGTCTGAAATGCAACAACCAATTAATTGTTTGAATATTTACATTTTGCAAACATGACACACTAGAACAAGGAACAACCAAAAAAGAAAACAATACGGAAAATTGGAAACAATTTGAAAAAAATACGACAAAAATTCGAGGAGCTATCGAGCAAAAAATCTGAATCTTAAACAATTTTACAACTGTGCAAAAAAACTTTAAATTACAAAAGAGTAAAACAAGAGCGAAAGAAAGTAAAATATTAGCGATTGACAGAAAAAAGAGTGTAAGATTAGTCAGAACAGAGCAAAATTAGAGCAAAATAACTCTAACCAGTGAAAGAAGTGACACATAGCCAACAAGTGAACCTACTCACAAGTAATCAAGTGATAGAACGAGATAGGGAGAGAAAGGAAAAGGGAGAGAGATATAAAGAGGAAAAGAAATATACACAGAGCTGCTTTCAAATGACTTTTTTATGACTCAAATCAAATCAAATCAATCCGGCAAACTACAAATCAATTCAAATACCCCACCCTTGTCAGCAGATTCGAAGCAAATCAAATCAAATCAAATCAGCCCAATAACGAATTCAAATCCTGAATCATTTGAGAACGATTTGAAATACTCTTTCAAATTGTTCGCTCAATTGTTGCATAGTATGATCAATCTACAGTAATGCTGTAGCGGCGTAGCCTGTACTCCTATCCATAGGACCTGAACCAGGGGAAGGGTAGGGGGTTTGCCCCCCTGTCCGTTTTGGGTTCTATGGATAGGAATAGTATAGCTGTATCTCTGTACCACTATATGTATTGTGTATGCTAAATTCATCACTAGATACGGCTTTGTTCTTTGTTCTATGAGGTATGTTAAAACATCATTACAGAGCACATCATACCATTAGTTCGATCAATGAATGAGTGGAGGGTTATATAACAGTTTATGGTAATGGCGGTGAATTTGCTTTTATGGAAGCTTTTAAGCAAGAATGTACAAATGAAAAAAAAATTTTAGATGTTTGTTTAAAGTTACAAAATATAAGATACAAATATAAGATAAAACCTGGAAATATTGGCAAGTGAAACACAGTTACCGAGGCTTGAACTTGAAAGAGACGAAACTAAGCAATGAGCCTATAATTAACAGTTACATAATATTAACACATTTACTTAAATACACTTGTTGCATTTTAGAAAAACTAGCTTGCGCAAGTGTTCAGATGTCAAGGAGCTCCTGTGTGGCCTCATGATGAAGCCACTTTTACTAAAAACCCATTCTATGGGGGCTGATGAAGCTGGTACTGAAAGGACCTCCGTGCCAGCTTGCTAAGCCTCAGTAACTGTGTCTCACCTTGCCAATAGCTTAGAGTGTGTGTTACAAAAAGATCTGCTTTTCGCCATATACTTTTCAATCTCTTGATTTACTGTATCCAGGTTACTTGTACTAGCTAAAGGTGCCCTATTCAAAAAATCAGCGAACATATCTTCATTATCACATATTTGTATTCGCTGAGTGCATGTGACTTCCTCTTTCTGTACATCGTCCTTTTTAATCGGAATCCCGTTTTAAGTATTATACTTCACTTAGTAAGTAAGTGACTGTGTATAAATTATTATTAATTATATTATTATACATATTATATAATAATTTATATAATAGTAATGTATACATAAATGGTAATGTTAAAACTATGTATGATATATAATTATTACATTTATTATACTTACTTAGATAGACTGTTATTGTTATGCTATTCATTTATAATTTAAAAAAATAAATTAAATCAAAATTTTATTTAATATTATTCTAATAAATTTGATATAACAAATAAAATTTTAATTTATTTTATTAATTCAATTCTTC
Organism: Watersipora subatra; assembly: GCF_963576615.1. NCBI lineage: Eukaryota > Metazoa > Bryozoa > Gymnolaemata > Cheilostomatida > Watersiporidae > Watersipora > Watersipora subatra. The sequence goes on from NC_088713.1 coordinate 7,665,221, forward strand.
CCAATTATAATATAATGCATATTTATATTCATGAACATTGTCATTACTGTGAATATTGAATGTGTCCGCAGCATGGAATAGTATTGTATAGAATATTATATATATTATAATAATCTATTCATTCATTCATTCATGCCGTAGGCACAGCCCAAGTAAATTTTATTTTGACTAGTGACTGTGAGGTTAGAGTGGGATAGCCACAACCAATTTCTAGCAATCAAATAATTGACATCAAAGTATTCAATGCCAACACCACAACTACAAACATGCCTTTGCCACAACTTACCAGAGCTGCTCATGTTGATTTCTTTTACACACACGACACGCGGTCTTTTTCTTTTTTCAGTAGAGGGACACGCGTGCGGTTGCTTAGCCTCAGTATCGATGCTATGGATTTCTTGCCAAAGTTTGGGCTAACTTTGCAAACGTCGAAAAAATGTTTCGATTGGTTAAAAAAGACAAGGCTATTGATAGCGATGTGATTTGATTTATTTTTCAAATCAAGTCTTCAATTCAGCCCGAAACTTCAAATCAAATCAAGTTACTTCCAAAACTTTTCAAATCGAATCAAATCAAATCACCCTCTGTGTCAAATCAGTACAATATGATTTGTTTCAAATATTCAAATATTCGAATATTCAAATCACCATGATTTGAGAGCAGCTCTGAATATACATGTAGATACAGGAAAAAGAGAGGACAAAAAACATGAAAAGAAACAACTAAAGAGAGCAAAGTAGAAGGAAAGATAGAGAAAAAGAGTAAAAGAGATGGTTAAGGGAGAGAGAAAAAGAAAAAGAAGGAAAGATGGAGAAAGAGAAAAAATAAAGAGAGACTGAGAGAGCTAAGGGAGAAAAGGAGTGAGAATTAGAGAAAAAGACAGAAAGACAGAAAGACAGAAAGACGGAAGAAGAGAGGGAAAAAGAGAAGGGAAGAAGAGAAGAGAGGTTAGAAAAAAGAAAAGAAAAAATTAGAAAGGGTGAGAGAACCAAAAAGGGAGAGAGGGAAAGAAGCGGGTAGAGGGAAATATCGAAAGAAAAAGGAGAGATAGACATGTTAGCAAATAAAATCAAAGCATTTGACCGAAAAATCAACAGAACCAAAAAATCTTCGTCAGCAGAGCAATGGTTCAGAATGCAAAAGGCTAAAAGGGAGAAAGTAGAAAGCGCAAAAGGTCGAAAAGGCAAAAGGGCAAAAGAGCGATAAGGAAAAAGGCGAAAAGGTGATAGGGCAAAAGTGCAAAGCGCGAAAGGGTGAAAACACGAAAGACAAAGGGTGAAATGGATGAAGGGGCAAACATGCGAAAGGGCGAAACAGTGAATGAGCGGAATACTGATAAATATTGGGACAATGAGATAGAAGGATATCAAGAGCACAATATATCAATAGAGCAAGGTGAGATAAAGTGTAATTCATACATCGGGCTAAAATAAAAACTTTGCTCTTTGCTTCTGTAAAAACACTTTGAATGCAGTTTTTAAAGCACTTGCCTTTCTTTAGTGAACTTTCATTCGATAATGTCCTTATTTATGTACAGAGTTCCTACATGCCATGTTAGAAATCTGTACTTCTGCCAAAGGTTATCATCTGAAGCCTGAAATAAAAAAAATCATTTTTGTAAAAAGTTTCGATTTGCATATTGGTTTAGTGAATAGAACCTTTTGTTAGCGCATGGAATAGATCATTTTTTTAGGATTTCAAAATTTTTTGCATTTGAAAAATATTAAGAGGCTTCACTGCAATAACAAAAACTTATGTTATTAAATAGCAAATAATGCTATTTGAAATTGTATAAGCGCATTGCTTATCTCACGTTTAAGCTATTTTATATAAAGAAAATGCAAGTTTAATCTTTTTGCGTTATATTAGGAACTAAATTTAGCTCTACATGTGTTTATGGTTAATCTACCTGTAAGTAAAAACATTCCTTACGCACTTAAATTTTTTGTTGTATTTGAGAGTTGTGCGTTGTGGGCCTTCGTATTACTGAGAAAAGCTCCCACCTACATGTACCAGTATATAGTGACTGAATTAAATGGACTTGTATATTTGAAGAATGCTCAACAGGGTAACAGTGATTCTTGTGGTGTTACTATTGAAGACTGCTTTGAGACGATTATCATTCGCATATTGATATAACATTTGGTCAGTGCATCGAAAAGGTCATTTCATTGAAATATTAAAGTTTTCTGGAAGTATATCATATAAAAATACTTCAATGCAATAAAACATACTTTAACTTATGAAGTTCTAGCAGTGTTATATAAAATTATTTAAACATATTTATTAGCTCACCTTCAACTTAGTAGATAAAATGAAAGTTTAGGTTTTGTCTCCATTGGTTAGATTAGGAACTACTTTCAGCTTTACATTTGTTTAGAGTTAATCTGAATAAAAACATTACTGATACACAGAATATGTTTGCTGTGTTAGAAAGTTGTATATAGTAAGTCTCTGGTTTAGCTTAGAAATGTTTCCGCCTATCTTTAAATTTTGATTAAACATAATATACTTGTATATGTTAATAATGTTCACTATTGCAGTGATGATTTTCTGTGGTTTCAGTAGGAATAACTGTATAAAGAGTCAGCGGTGTCAATTCAGGTTTTTATTTCAGAGTTCTTTATCAAGGTATTTAATGTACTTTCTTTGTTGGTTCTCTTTGTTTTGATCTGTACAAAAGGCCAATTTAAAATCAAGTTAAAAAGATCAGTTACTGTTAAAACAAACAATTTTTGAAATGAGAAAAGTCCAAATTCAATCGTTGAATATATTAATTTTTGAATTATTGTTTATACCTTTTTACTCTCTTCTTTTATACCTATTCTAAAATTATAAAAAAAAATGCAAATTAAGTTTTTCCCTTTACATACAGCTTCTTGTTTGCTTTAGTACCAGTTTTAGTGTGGTTTGTTGGTAGATATATTGCATGAAAAGTCGTAGTTATAATGTTTATTGAATTGTGCCTCTTGTTCTAAAATAACAATTTTGAAATCTGCAAACCTGGCCAAATGCACTGATATAAGGTAGTAATATTCTATAAAGCAACAAAATTTTTTAGAACTTGCAAAATCATCTGAATTTTATTTGACTTGGCAAGCACTCTTCTACAGAAATATGCTGTAAATTCATTTCAAAAGTAACTTATCTATCTAATCAATGACAAAATGTTTTTTTACAACATTCTAACATACAGCAGCAAAAGTTGTCAATCGATCACACATAACTTCAAGGAATAACTCAAAACTTCAAGAAAGTAAATTTTTTAATTTCTTCATGTCTGACTCAATAATGTTATACCTAATAAATGAAAATATTTCTAACAGCATATTTGCACACCTCTACATTTTTCACTTGATACAGCGTATTGGCTTGTCTAAAATCTACAGCACATTAACATAGCAACAATAAACACCGTAATGACGTGTCGACAGTCAATAAAAACAACACCTAGTTATGATGTGAATCACTAATAGCTGAAGGTTCCAATCAGTTTACAACAACTTGCCATTATTAGATAGCTAATTAAGTTTGCCAAACAATCAGCGCTGACATTAAACTTTACTATATTTTTGTGGTCAGAACTCCAAGGAGAATTTTAGTGAGAATGCTCAACCAATTTTGGGCAAACTTAAATTAAATTATGTCCAAACATGTAACAACAACCTTAACTTTTACATAGAATGCTCTTTGAGTTTTTTGTACTAAAGTTCCATATGTGCACCACCATTGCTTTAACAATACAGCAAATCATGACACTAAGATTTAATTTATCCATTTATAGATTATCATGATCCCTTTAACCTAAATTATATATATGATTTTCGGTAATTGGTTTGTTATACACATTACGTCTAGTAATATCCATTAAAATCTAGCAATCAAAAGGTATCCCATGTAATTTGAGCTCAGAACTTATCATGCTTCATAGGGTGACAAACTAACCTATTTAGCTACATCAGATACAATGATTTCTATGTAGCTAGGTTGAAATATTATTATTTAGGTTAAAACTATAAGATAGTTTCTCAAAAAAGCAGATAGTCATTATCTGTTTAATAGCACATGTGGTTGGGCTGATAATGTCTATCTGATCTATTATAAAAAGAGGTACAACTGTAACTTTCAAACTTCAATAAAAATTGTATATTCCAACCAGTTAGGATAACAAGAAAAACTAACTGTTACAGTTTTGAAACTTCTTCAAACAACTGCAACCTTTAGTTTTATACAATGAAAAATTGTTTTGTGGAAATAAATTAAAGTAAAAAACTAAGCTGCTGTAAGGATGTGTTATATAATTAGGTGAGTGGGCACCAGAAATTACTAATGTCTTAAGTCATGCAAGTTACAATTAGTGACAAAAGGTTAAAAAAGAAGTCGGTGACATCATAAATATGCAGTAAGGAGAATTTCATAAAGGCAAGTGCAAAAGAGGAGCGATCCCTTATCAGCCTCAGTTCATGTAAGTGTATTTCTTCATACAACATGGCGCAGCTGAAAGATATCTAAAAAAAAATCTTGTGGAGTTTTCATTAGCAATAATTTTCTGGCTCTTTTATTAATTTAACAACTGACCAAACTATTCCTGGGCGTGGTGTGGTTTTGTGCAGATGAATGTTTGTGGTTGTAAAGTTTTGTAATTGAATATATAGGAGAGAAAGTTTAACATTTATTATTCGTGCAAAAAGAGTGTATTAAAATAGAAGGATAGAAGGCATACAGTGAATCGCATTGGTGGTGAAGAGTTAATTGTGTCGTGAAGCAATAAAGGCTGGTTATCCAAAGCCGGTGTTTTAAAAGCCTGGTATTGACTCGTGGGATGCATCCATAGAAAATATGAGCTTATGTATTGAAAGTGCGGTTGAGAGGGAAGGTATACAATAATAGAAAAAAACATTGGCAATGACATGGGTGAGTGAGAATTTTGACTAATATTTAGTGAGAAAATTATTTGAGAATTATATGGACCATAAGCTATTTATTTCACCATTGGATGAGAAAAAACTTGTCAGTCATACCAGTCTGAGCTCAGACGTTTAAAATGATGTTGATGAGACATGATAACACCATTTTTCATAAACATTTGAAGCGATTGAGTTTAGCTGACTTTTTCAGCCGAACTTTACATCGAAAGTGATACGAATTAGTGCAAAGAGGTAGATAATGCTGCAGTTTGCTGCATGACTACTGAAATTTTCATGGTCAGCAAAATGACAGAGCTAAGGTCAGATAGGTTGAAAAATGAGGAAGCTATGGAATGTTTGAAGTATGTTATGAAAGACTGGCTAAGAGGTTGTAGAAGAAAGGTCAGTGAGACTTTACCAGCTCCTTTAACAAAAGTAAGGAGTTATGCTGAGGTGAATGGTTAAGCTAGGAAGGTTGAAATATTGGTACCCATTATGAGGAAAGTAAGCTCTCTTCAGAAGTTGGTTCGATTGGCGAGTTTTTGACAAAAATGTGTCAAAGGAAGATTATCAGGGTTGAAAGCAAAGAGTTGAAGGTGCAAAAAAGTTTGAGGCAGAGTTAGCCAGACTGAGTGCTAAATTCGGGGTAGGAGTCAGCGAGTTTGAGAACGCAGAGGCAATCTAGGCAATGATCCAGCGACAGGTAGAGGTTCAGAGGAAGATTGATTGTAATAGACCTGCATCAAAAGAAGCTCAAGCCAAGCTAAATAGGTCTGTTCCTAAATCAACTTCTATTTCAATGGTGTCATTCTCTTTTCAGCAAGCTGCGGCCCGCGTGGAGACTTTTCACCAGTTGCCTGTGAGGCTAGGCTATATTGGTGAGAGTGTGGCAAAGATTGAACTGGCGGAACCTGAGGTTGCGGAGACATTGCTGACTCATCCACCAGTGCCTCAGCTAATTGAAGGTAGTAGAAGTTGCTGTAGACATAGTAGTGAATGTATCGGTGGTTGAAAGAGATCAGGGTGGTAGTGTCAGAAGTGGAAGGGGCCTGAAGAGTAAATAGACTACTTCTGATAAGTTCAACAGCAGTTCATGGGTGTCTGTGGGTGAAGGCGACAGTAATGTTATGACAGACCGGTCATAAGGTGTAAGGTAAACTCCACCAAGGTTTGAGTCACAGGATCAGTTTATGTGTATTTTTGAAGGAAAATGTAAGAGGGCAAGTTCTATATTGAGATTAGTAGGCCCCAGTCTACGCTAATGTTTGAGGTCAAAACTGTTTTGGGTAGTAATGAGAGATTAAACGAGAAGTCGGTGACATAGTAGTGACACAGTAAAGGGAGTGTTATAAAATCAAGTGCAAAATGGGAGTGATTCCTCTTTTGTGCCAGGTCATGTAAGTTTGTTTTTTCAAACAAACAGGTGTTTAAAGGTAACCATAAACAAATTAGCAAGTCATAGCTAAATGAATTTGGTCTGCTAAGACAAAGGAAAAATTAGTTGTTTTTCGGTTTATGATTATTATTCGTTTCAGTGTTTTTGTGATAACACTGTATAGAGTGGTGCAGAAACGCAGAATAATTATCTAGGAGAAACACTCCCTGGTAGAAATCATAAACATGTTATATACACAATGCACTTACCAAAAATGAATAACAGAATATTTTGCTAATTTTAGCAGATTTTACTATAGTTACCTAAGCAACTTTAGCGTATTTATTTGTTACAGTATGTGAAAAAGTATAGCACAACAATGTACTACTGCGGTACCTGAGGTAAGGAAAACTTACCTTAAATACAGGCGTATAACATAGATGTTGAATTAGACTTAAATGATTTTATCATACTAAACAAATATTAATGCCAAAATTCAGTATGTATTATAATAAACCAAACCACAAAGTTCAACTAAAGTTTTACCACTTGTCTGTTTTTAAACTCGCTTTTATATACCTTAGAGCAATCAGTGTAAAGCTCTTTAAGACATTGTGGTAAAGACTTCAGTGAATAGCATATCAAAGTTGTTTATGTGCTAAAGTAAGCAGTAGGCGCTTTGCAAAGTTCATATTTTGAGATTTTTTTTGTGGACATTGCACAGGAAAAACAATTTTGCCCCATAAAGCAAGAACGCAATAGCATCAGGTTTTTAGATTCAGGCAGAAAATTGTGTAATAAGCGTGTCATAAACCTTTGTTGCACTGTATATATTAAAAATTTAGTTTGTGCAAATGTGAAAAGGTATACAATAGATGGTAAAAGCAACAGAAACAGTGAGAGCACTGTAGCATTTTCATTAGTAGGCTTGCTCTACACTTACGGTTGGTTTTTTTTATAACTGGACAGACAGTATATATATATATATATATATATAAAAATATATATATATATTTATACATATACATGTATATATATATATATATCAGTTGTTTTAGCCGGCGTTTTTTAAGTGTAAATAAAAAAGTCAGCATTGCACCATGTTAATCAAAGAATGGTGTCAAAAATAGGTAAACTTATTTTTGCACGTGTTCAGATTTACATTTTATTTGCTAAACATTGCTTATATAAATATTAGCTACAGTTTACAGAAAAAAACATGTCAAAATATTATTGAACAGTAAACAATAAAATTTTGTATTTCAGCAACAGCAATATTTGCAGTGAGTCTTGATGACACAAAATAAATCCTAATTTCTAAGGTTTGCCTTTTAAACAATTAAAGTTGATGCAATTTCTACCAAAGTCTCCATTCAATTTATTAGGTACCGTTGAAAAGTTCACCAAGAGAAGACTCGAAGAAGACAATTTACTTAACTACAAATAATTTTTTGCTTGAGACGTTAAATATGTGGCCGGGTCTAAAACAGCCGGTTTAATGAAATCAGGACCAATAAAAGGCTAAAAAATCAGCTACAATTTGATGTCATTTTAGTCTTTAAAAACAAACCCTATCGAGAGATATATGCGTTTGATAGAGGCCATCTTTTAAAAAGCTCATATTCGAGCGGATGCTTCATTTATGACTGACGTAACAAGTAATACATGTGAAATTTCAAGTGGTACATGTAAAATATGAGCAATCTTATATTTATCGCTTTACAAGCCATAAGTATTAGATCGCCTCATCAGCTAATCATCAAGACAACATTTTAATCTAGGTCAAAATAGATGTTATCGCTCGTTAGGCACTTTGTCTGTGATCTAAAACTTAAGGATTTTACTCTACTATTACATCGCATCTACATCAACATTTACTAAGTTAATTAACATCGTTACTTTAATGAATTACTCAATCGAAACTTTTTATCGACAAACAGCAGAATTGTAAAAGTGCTTCCAGTTTCCGCCAAAGTGACTCTTAGTTTTCTAAACATCAGGTTGCTAAAGTTTGTGACAGACAGCTTATAATGATGTAGAGTTGACTGGCCTCATCAGTGTAATGCCACAGAGGAAGACAGGATAATGTAGAAATGAATGAGTGGTAAGTTTAAAAAATACTGCAACACGAATAAACATTGCCATTACAATGTAATTGGGTGAAATGTTTGAAAAATGCTAAGTTGCAAAAGTTTTTTTTTGTAATAATTTCAAAATTTCAAATAAAACAAGAATTCCTGTTAGCTTGCCATAATTACTATTTGTAAATTGTCACAATTTGACCTAAAAGTTATATTTCGTGATGCAGTAACTACTTATATGTTAAGATGAGCTTTCCGTGACATGAGAAATAACTTAAGCCAAGTTTGGTACCGCTAATATCTACACTGCATTTAAAATATTCTTCTTAGAATTTGTGGCTTGAATTCATTGCATAAAACCATGCTCAGGACCCAAAGTAAATAATTATTGCATTTCATGAGACTTGATATCATGATATTCAAATTCCCAGTTAAAGATGTGGTTGCGTCAAAAAGGTCAATTTAATGAAATTAAGACCAATTAAAGGCTAGAACATCAGCTACAATCTGTTGTCATTTTTCTCTTTATAGACTTACCTTGTCCAGAGATATATGCATTTGAATGAGAGCTTTTAAAAAGCTCACATTTCAGCAAGTGCTTATTTCGTGTCGAACTAGTGATACATTTGAAAAGAGGCAACAAGCAAAAAACATAAAATCGCTTAATTAGCCAATCAACAGCACAAAATTTTTATCTAGGTCGTAATAAATGATATCACTCAAAAAACGTGTTGTCTGTGATCTCAGATTTGGAGATTTTACTCTATTATTAATATGCATGGACATAGATATTTACTAACCTAATTAACATTGGTACTTTAATGAACTACTCGATTGACAAATTTTATTGACGAACAACAGAATTGTAAAAATTACTGTAAAATTACAGTAAAAGTAAGTTTGAATTTTTCGAGCATCACATGGTTAAAGTGCTACAGGGGAAGATAAGAGAGGGGAGGTAAAATTGTTTCACTTTCAGTCTCCTACTATAGATATACTGTTGGGTTTACATTCAAAAATAGACATTTTCCGGTCTTTGTTATGTATTATTTTTAATCAAGAAAGAGTTCACCATCATCATCATTACATTGAGATTATATTTCCCTGTGAGGCTACTTTGGCTAACCAAATTGAGACAGAAATTAGATGCAATTCATACATGTGAGTGTCCATGTGAACATCTTTCAACTCTATATCTTCTAGCAACTGCCCTTTGTAATGACCAAAATTGATGATTGAAATGGTCTCCTTACAGTTGCACAGTAACATAACAATTGAACCGCTTGGACAAAAAATATCAACAAAAGACGGAGAGAAAACAGAAATATTTATGTATATATATAGTAATAATGTAATAAACTTTAACAATTTTGTTAGATTCTCCAATTCTGACATCATTTTATTTTTTAAAATGGCGGAATAATGGTTCATTCTCATTCTGCAGTGCATTTGTGGTATTTTTCAGCATTTTTGTGGTATTTTATTCTGGCATTAGCCAAAGTAAAACTTCATGTCATTTTAAGACAAAAATATTTTTTACTGGCTTACTGGTTCAAAGTTTATACAGATTTTACGTGTGTTTGCTAAATATTAGGTTTTTGTCAAATACATAATTATGTTTGAGTAAAGAAATTGATTTGGTAGTAAAAAAATTATGTTCAATATATGTACATTGACATGTTGATAATTATTTCATTTACCGACTCTTTCAATAGAAAGGGTGCAATGGTAAAATGATGCAAGCGCAAAAAAAGAAAAGGTGAAAGGAAAAATTTCGAAAGGGTGAAAGGGAAAAAGGGCAAAGGCGTGAATGGGCTAAAAGACAAAAGGATAAAGTTTTGTAAGGCAAAATGACAACACAGTGAATGAACAGGAATTATATCGAGTGCAAGATACTTATTATGATAGAGCTAAGCAAGCCAAATCGTCTTCTATATGTCAGGCAAAAACTAAATTCTGCATGTTGCCTTTTTTAAGTCAGCTGAAATGCATTTTTTCCAACATTTCTCTTTGTTTAGTTAACTTTTATTTTATGATCATCTTAATAGTACACAGAGATGCTGTATATAATAATAGTCAAAGCTCAACAATGATGTAACACTTCTAGAGAATTCTTGTGCCTGAGTTATAAAACAAAAACTCCTATTTTAAACAAATATATTTTGCATATTAGATTAACCTTTGTCAGTGCATGGAATAGATATTTTCATAATGATACCAAAGTTTAATTTTTAAAACAACAAATTTTAAAAGTTGCTGAAAATGTTATTTAAAAGCATATAAATTAGATATATCAGCTAACCTTAAAGCTAATGTAGTTTATAGAATGAAAATTCAGGTTTGGTCTTCTTGAGTTACATTAGGAACTGCATTTAGATCTACATGTTTTCAGAGTTTATCTGAATAAAGAATTACCAATAGACAAATTTTGTTTGCCGTTTTGGAGAGCTGTGTGTAGTAAATCAATCGTTAAGCTGAGGAAAGTTCCCACTTACATGCACTGATATATATAGAGTGACCCAAATGAATTTGTATTTTTGAAGTTTTGCTTACTGTTTCACTATCGATCTGTGTGTTGTTATTACCGAGACTGCCCAAGAAGTCACCAGTCTCCATCAATTTTCTCTGTTGAAGTCATCCATGTATTTACCTACCGCATCTTCTTTGTTGACTCTCTTTTGTGACCTGTATAAATAACAAAATTTTAAACTAGGTTACGAGCGGCGCAGTTACGGAGACAAAAAGCAGTTTCTAAAGCGAGATAAGTTTTAATTTCAGTCGCTTTACTTCGTGAAATTTGATGTCTTACTTGTACTTTTTCAATGTCGATTTTCAAATACTAATCAAAGTTACTATAACACAAATACATGTACGCGTAATATCCTTCTCCCAACCCATACAAAAGTTTTTTTTTCTTTTTGTGTTGTAATTTTAGTTCTGCTGGTAGTTTACTGTATAACATCTAGCATCATAATTAATAGGTTTATAAAATTCTATTTCCTGTTTTAAACTTGCAGCTTTAGTCTTTGCAAGCCTGACTAGAAAATCACTATTAAATAATATTTTGCAAACTACATCATTTTTCAAAAAACTTACATGAACATCTGTGCTTTAATTGAACTAACATGAACTCACTTGCAGTAAATTGCAGTTAAACTCATTTCCAAAGTTATTTCTCTATCGATTTAATGGCAACAGTATATTTATTCAAGAAAAACTAGCAGACGACAACAAAAGTGGTCAATTATTTTTACGTTTCCAACTTCCTTAATTTCATTAGCTTTAGGTTGTTTATCTTATAACTAGTATATAAAGTTCTCTTTGAGAAAAACATTTTTTACACCATTGCTCACCTCCACAGTCAAACTGTTCATATGAAATGCAGTTGCTCCTTAATGGCAAAGCTATTAAACATATGTTTATATAGGAATCGATGAAAGCCAGTTCAGCATATTGACTTGGCAACAATCAACAGCATATCCCCATGACGACAATCTACAGCATATTGACTTGGAAACAATCAATAAAACAACACTTAGTTATAATGTCAATCACTAACAGGTGGAGCTTCCAATCAGTTTCCAACAACTTGGCATTATTAGATAGCCACTTAAGTTTGCCAAACAACCAGCGCTGACATAGACATTTAACGTAATTCTGGGTTCAAGACACCGAGTACAATTCCAGTGAAGATGATCAACTGGCTACTTTTAACATGTATGATAGTTTGACACGTGTCTCTTTACCACTCGACTGCTGAATCAATATCTTTGACAGCTGACAACGAACTTATTTTCAAAGTGAAACTGAAAATGGGAGAGCGGAGTGGGATTTTCGATTCGACTTTTGTTGCAACACTCAATAATGAAGAGCTTCACTAGTTTCTGTACACTTTAAATAGTTTTTCCTATTTGAAACGGACACTACAATGTAATGTATTTTAAATTATTCAGTAATTCTAGTTTAAAATAAGAAGAATCCTGTAACAGCAGCCGTTACTTTTAGATGCAATTCATGATTCATGATTTTATTTTTTCATGATTATTTGTATAAATGTGTATCATTATTGCTTTAACAATACAGAGTATCCTGATCTTTTTAATCTTTTATCAAAAAAACATTCAAATTATTTTTTATCAATTCATTCTAATGTTTTTACTTTGTACACATTGGGTCCAGTTATACCAATTAAAAACTAACAATTAAAATCTATATACAAAATATCTCATCTCGAAACTGGTTGTTCATCAGGCCACAAGCTAACCTACTTTTCTAAAAAGGATACAATGACTTTTTTGTATCTGTTTCAAAATTCCACTAATTGGGTTAAAATGATAAGATATTTGAGCTGATTACTGGGCAGATAATTATTATACGTTGAATCATTATTGAATATATAATGACTGTCCAATGTCCATTACACATAAACATGTAATTATTATTTGTGTTGAAATGTCCATTTCGCCCTAAAATCTTGCACAACAACACTCAAGCTTGCTCTCATGACTCGTCACAGTAAGTATAACAATATGTATACTCACTTAGTCAAATAAGCCAACAGCACCTCTCACTATTTATAAGCTGTTGTTAATGTATGTACAACTTTGCGCAATTTGCTTAAGTTGGTTAGTGATGAGGGCGGCTAAAAATCTCTTAAAAACTAGCTAATGATATAAGTAAATAGTTAAATACCCATATACATGTATTTATTTACAGTCAATTAGCCCTGCCGCCAATGGTTTTTAGGTTTTTTGAAAATTTCTCAGATTCTTAGATTTATAGGATACATCTTATAGAGAAAAAATAAAACTATGTACTTTTATGATCTTAATAATTTTCTTAGTTTGAAGTAACATAAACAGAGCAGAATTCCCTTTTTTGACAGCTGGTATAGGTTTTTTAGATTTCTCAGATTTATGGGATACAAGTTGGAAAGAAAAACAAAACCATATATTTGTATGATGATAATAAGTTTCTTTATTTAAAGTAACATAAACAGAGCATAATTACCTCTTTTGACAGCTGGTATAAATAAGAAACATAGATGCACTATTGAATAAATGGGCCCCAACATATGTTTTATCTGATTTTTTGTTAAATTGTTGATAAAGAACTGATTATTGTGTGGAGTTAAACAGAGAATGATGTCAAGATATTCATAAATATATATATACATTGACTCTGGTAATCATTGTTTATATAAGTATTAGCTGCATGTTACAGAAAAAAACAGCCTATCGAAAGTGTGTTGTACAGTAAGCCTTAAACGTCTATTGTTCTGAAGCAGCTGTAGTTGCAGTTAGCCCTGCTGACATTATAGAATACTAATTTATAAGGTTTGCCAAGTATTTTAAAAATTTAGGCTGATGCAATCTTTATTACAAGATTGAATTGAATATTGAAAAAAAAATTGAATCACAGAAGTATAAGGACAGTGATATAAAAATTTGACAGAAAATGCCCTGCAGGTAAAGATGCTCTGCTAACGTTTTCCAAGTTTCCCTAAACTTGAAGTTGGAAAATTTTTTAACTTTCAATTGGTTGAGTCTCTATTTAATAAGCAACCAATAATAATTTAAGGGCAGTGTCCATCTTTCTGTCAAAAACCCTAACAAGAGCGCTAGGTATAAAATTGCATCGCTCAGAAATTCAACTCAGGCATCACAAATTACATTCTAGTGACCAAACCATTTTATCATCAACCCACATGCATGTCTCCAGGTCTCACTTGTTTTATATATATTACATACTACAAGCAACTTAACATGGTGTCAGGACTTTGAGACCACGCCTACGATACAGCGACAACACAATTTTACCAACATGGCCGAGAGTGGTTCTCTTAGGCCGCCTCCAATTTTTATGACATAGTACTCTGCGCCAAATCCGAGTGACGCTAGCAGACATTGGAAAACATGGTTGAAACACTTTCAATTTTATATGACAGCAACAGAGAAGGATGCTAAATAAGAGAATGTTCAGGTAGCTAACTCACATCATTTGGAGTTGATGGTTTGGAGTTGTTTAAGACTATCGAATTATCAGCGACCGACAAAAAATAGTTAAAACTTACCTAATTTATTCCCTCCTAAATTCATGGTAGAATTTGAACGGTACAAATTTTATAGCTAAACAAAACAGACAGATGAAGTGTTCGAGAAGTTTTTATTATCATTTGAAAGCCTTGTCACAACATGCAACCTTTGTGAGGCAGAAAAAGATAAATCTTCGAGGGACAGAGTTGTGTTGACAGAGTCAGTAAGAAGTGAGTTGATTACATACCAAAGAATCTCACGTTAACTAAGTGCATCAAAGTCTGTCAAAGGTTTGAGACAACAAAACATTACAATAATTATTTTAAGATATCAAATACAGAACCAATTGCCAAGGCACATGCTATAGATGTTCAACAGACACAGCCAGCTGCTAATTAAAAGCCATATATGTGCCTAGCAGTACAGTCAAAAATCATATGGTGGTCAGCAACAGAATATGGTAATCAGATGCAAATATTGTAGTGGTTCACACCCTGCTAGAAGAGGTCCAGCATACAACAATTTCTGCAAAAGCTGCCACACAAAAAAAACACTTTAGAAAAGTATGCAAGTCGGCACCTACAAGAGTGTCAACTTTCACTAACTCACTCAAACTAAATGTAGTAAAAGGTCAGTCAAACACTAAATAATGGTGTTTAGCAGCTAACTGTGAAGGCAACAAACTCAAAATTAAAGTAGACACTGGTGCCACTTGTATCAAAATGCCAAAATCAACTTACAATAGGTTGAGTCCCACAGATACCATAATAGAGAAGCATAGCGAAGCATAAACTTCATTCAGTTAATACACACTCATGATCATAGGAAAAGTAGCGCTTACGCTTGAACGCCGGCACACTTTTACCTTACATGATTTCATAGTAGTTGAGCAAAGGAAGACAACCTTTCTAGAATTCACCATTTATATCACTATGAATTTAGTAGAAACTGCATGTGCTGTAGCTAATAGCTCTGCTGAATCTGGTTTTACTGATGTTTTTGTAAGATTGGGCGAGTTACCCAGCATGCATACTTTGACACTCAATGAGGGTAGCAAACCAGTAGCACAGAGCCCTAGCAGGGTGCCATTTAGGTTGAGAGATTCAATAAAAAGCATGCTTGACTTAACGAAATCTAAAGGTACAATGACCAGGGTTAAAATGCCTACTATGTGGGTTCATCTCAATGTGAATACCTTGAAGCCTGACGTATCACTGCATGTTTATCTCAAACCCACCGAGCTAAACAGGTGTATCAAAGGCAAACAATTTTTTTTGCCAACAGCCACCGAGATATTTTTAAAATCATTGCAGTCAAGGTCTTTTATTAGATGCAAATCAGTTTTTGCGACTTAAACTCGATAGTGAGAGCGGTTTTCTAACAACATTTGCGACTCATTTTGGGAGGTACAGATTTCTTAGGCTACCATTTAAAATAGGTTCAGCTCCGGATGTTTTCCATAAAACTGTCAGCAAAATATTTTCTGACATTGATGGGGTAGAAATATTTGTGAATGATTTGCTAGTTTATGCACTAACAAACACAGATCATGATGCTATACTTCAAAAAGTGTTGACAAAATGTGGAGAACTTAATCTCAAGCTCAATCTAACAAAGTGAAGGTTTGAACAGTCAGAACTCAAATACCTGAGGCAAATACTAATAAAGCAAGGGGTTATATGGCCTGATCCAGCAAAAATAATAGCTATTATTGATATGCCCACTTTAAACTGCCCCAAGGAATTGCGTAGGTTGCTAGGCATAGCCACATACTTAAGCAAGTTTTGTCCCAATTAGGCTGAGGTTACAGCTCCTTTTCAGGATTCTGAAAAAAAAGATGTTCCGTGGTCTTAGAGAACTTAACAAGAAAAGTCACTCAAACAGCTAAAGTCATTACTTAGTAGCGGTCAGCTACTCAAAATGTTTGATCTTAATCAACCAATCACACTAAGTTTTGATAGCTCACAAAATAGTATAGGAGCAACTATTCTGCAAAATGGTCAGCTAGTTGATTTTGCTAGTTGTAGTTTAACTAATGCCCAAAAAAGGTTACGCCATCAGCACTCTTATGGATGATGAAGGCTTGGAAGATGGCTCAACTCTTCCTGGACACAGAATTAAAGGTATTTCAGTTCCATCAGCAATAAACATCATAATGCCAAGTTTGGTAATCAGGTTATTTGTGAATCAGGTTATAAGCATACAGTTGAGTTCGAAGTCTCTTTCTTTGTAACCTTAGTGTGAGGTCATTCAACATTTTCTCTTGATGCCAAGCAGTCGTAAATGATCAGTTTCCACCATTAATTTCCAGCCATACTATATGGGTTAACTAGGTGTCTTCAATACATGTATGGTCAGAAATTAGTAGTGAAAACTGATAACTTACCATTGCTTGGCTTCAAGAATAAAATTTTGAATGGCCTCACATCTAGGTTACAAAGAATGAGACTTTGAACTCAACTGTATGATTATGACCTGATTCACAAACCTGGCAGCATGATGTTTATTACTGATGCTTCGAGTAGGGCTTACCTCAATGACTCCTGCCCGGACAGTGCAAACTTATTCAGGAGGGATTTTGAGCAAATACATGCTATAACCTCTAGAATTTTTTTAAACCAATCACACTGTGAACGTTTTATCAAAGCCACCATAGACAATCCTGCTTTAGACACACTCAAATCATACACAGTAAATGACTGGCCAGAAAACAGACGCTCATGTTTAGAACCTGTAAAACCATTTTGGAACATGAGACAGGACTTCAGTGTACATGAGTGTACCAACATCTCTCAAGCAAACCATTATTATCTATATACACAAAGGCCACCTCGGAACTTCTAAGCGCAACGAAAGAACTAAAAATGCAGTTTACTTGCCAGTCTATTTTGGCAATATTACTTATTTAGTTGATGCTTGTGAGACATGCAAAAAATGCCATAGCGAACAATATGTTTGCACATAAACCATACAAAATTCTTGAAAACTTTATGCAAACAGTCAGCATTCACATTTTCCAGCTAGAAGGCATTAAATACTTGGTTACTGTAGATAGATATTCAAAAAGGCCCACTTGCCATGAACTTGAAAGTTCTACTTCTAAGCAGATAACTGAATTGCTGAAACGACAGTTATTGGACTTTGGCACGCCTGAAACCTTGGTATCAGACAATGCATCATACTTTATCTCATTTGAATTAAAAAATTTTATTGAAGGTGATGATTTCAGCCATATACATGTTAGCCACTATTTATGTAGATCAAATGGATTGCCTGAGTGTATAATACAGATGGTTAAGACCAGTCTAATTGAAGCACATCAGTTTAGTTAAACACTTTATGATGCTAACACCCATGAGCGTACTTAGATCTACACTACTAGGTAATGGCCTGGCAGCTTCTCCAGTCCTACTACAAGGTAGAAACCTAAGATCAACACCGTATATCCTGCAAAAACAACTAAAATCACAGTCTATCAACACATATAATGTAAAGTAGTTGACGTATTTAAAAAAACGACAAGCGCTGTCTGAGTTTTGTGACAGCAACAATAGCTTGCCTGGTAATTTTATAAAGGTCACAAATGTATGGATAAGACTGGGATACATGAATTGTGTGGAAGAAAAAGTTATAAAACATTTTGACACTCCACAAATTTTTATAGTACAATTACATGTAGATGATGGCAGGATTTTCAGAACAAACAAATCATTTTTTATAACAAAGAAAAGTGCTTCCAAAGCTGCGAAATCAAGTTGCAGACAACCCAGTTATCCCTAAATACACATAACTTCCTCATTTAGAACACCTAATGATGATTGGTTGGCTGAGGCTATGCCGATTTCTGATGCATCGTGTGAGGTTACGGTTGTTGGTTTGGGAGAAGGTAGTGCTTCGTGTGGCTCCGGCACCGTCACCAGGAGTAGTAGAGTTTCAAAACTACCAGATCAATATGGTGAAAGTATTTATGGCTAAAGATTGACCATAAACAGTGTACCTTTGGAAAGTTTTTAGCACAGCAGTCGATTTATATTTACACCAGTGTATTATGCATTTCTTGTCCTTTCAATCAATAATGTGGCCAATACCTTTTTTCTGTTACATGTTTTTGCCTTGTTTTCAGAAAAAACAATATGTTATAAAGCTATTATCTTGTATTAATAGCTTATTATTATCCTGAATAGCTAGGCTATTATTCTGGATAGTTATGTTCGAGCAATTGGAGAAGATCATGACATGAAGGAACTGCCTGTAACAAAACACCTTTGACTACTGAAAATTGAGACAATAAAATTACTTATAATGCCGGTTAAAAGAATTCAAATTTTAACGCAAAACATGAATGGAGATAGAACATCTTTTAAGCATAGATAGTTAAAAAAGGTCTAGTTTACAAAATTCTTTTTTTTATCTAGAAAAAGATCTTAAGCTAAGGTAGTTGCCTATTATATTTCCATGTACTAATAAAATGATTGGCTTTTGTAGAAAGATTAATAACATATAGCAAACCTAGACACTTTCTTTCACAAATTACATTTTTTTCCTATCTGCAATTGCTCATTAAAATATTAACTATATAACTTACAGGCTGGAGACAAAACACTTGTGTGGTTTTTGCACAACCTGCAGAGTAGATTATTGATGACTTTACACTGTGAGATTATCAGAGTTACTCATCATAGATTTTTGGGTTAAACCTCCAATCTGTAGGGATGGCTGACAGCATAATCGGTATTATTTATCACAAATTTCTGTCTGGCGATTAACAGTGTGTAAGAAAATTTTCAATAATTCTTGTCTGTTCTGCTTTTGAATTGTTTTTTATTGTTTTTCATTGTCAATTCTCATTTAACTATATCACACTCTATAAGTATTGTGATAATTTATATTGTGTTTTTACCAATTTGTAAAAATTAAGCTATTTTTCAAAACTTACAAGGTTATTAATGCAGTTGATGATCTATCATTTTGTTATGTTAGACATCATCCTAGACTGTTAGTTTAAGTATAAAGTTGCTCAAAATGCATCATTTTTAACTTACCAAAAAAACTACGCAGTCAGCAACAACTAGCAACAAAAATATCAGACAAATTTACCCTCTTATTTGTACATGTTGGCTTTCGTAATTTTGTAGGTGGAAGTACATTAACAGTTTTTCATAATTTTAATGTTGATAACTAGTCAAAAAGTGATTAATGAACTTATTATGTGCGAACGTGCTAAAGGAAATGAGAATGGTATGTATGAATATCTGCGCAGACAGTGGATTATTTTAATAATAATTCAGCTATTGATGACTGGATTAAGAAACATAACACCTAGGTATGTATGGATTTTTTTTCTTCGGTATCTTACCATAATTTAAACAATTAGTATTTACATATGGTTCCACAAATTTAATAAGAAAGGCATTGTTTATGGTGTCATAAATAAAAAAACTGTTTTTTTAAATATCGTTTTTTTTAGTTATTTTGACAAATGAATTAAAAGCTTAGTTACACAATTTTGAGTGCATAGTTTGGTAATTACAAAAATGGAATAATTGCACATTGGGTATCTGGTACAGTGCAACCTCGGATCTTGAACACAATCCGTTCCAGAAGGTTGGTCGAAAACCGAGTTGTTCGAGATCCGAAACAGGTTTTCCCATTAGAATTAATATATATAAGTTTTAATCCGTTTCAACACCCTGAATGTTTACCTTTTTAATATTTTATACATTATTTTATGCATGAAGTTGCACATTAAAATGCTGACCAACACACAAAAAGCAATGTATATCTCAAAAAGTGTTAAGCAAAATGGCAAAGACACAAATAACATAAACATAAATGTAACCAAGGCTAATCGTACGTTCGCGTTGTCGTAATCTTCTATACAAAAGATTACGCTAACATGAACAGGTAAAAACAAAAAAAAGGATAAAGAAAAGAATTATGAATAGAATTTTTTACTCGGCTACAGGATGTTCTTTTCTCTTAAAATATCTATCCAATGACACTTGCTTCTGCCTTCTTTTTAGCACTTTTCGGAAATGGTTCATGGTAGTGTCGTCAAAATCATTGATGACTCTGGTGGCTGCAGCTTTATCGGGGTGGCGGAGCTCGACGAAATTCTGTAACTCGGCCCATTTGCTGCACATTTGTTTAATCTCGGACAATGCGACAACAGTTGGTCACGGAGAGAGCCATCTACACCCGTACGCTGCTCAGCATCCCACCCTCACGTCCGCACTCACGCGTTGTACCGGCGTTTGAACTCCGATTTTTGTTTGAACTACGAAGCAAGAAATTCTTGAATTTTTTGTTCGGACTCCGATTTGTTCGAACTGCGAGTCGTTCGAAAACCGAGGTTCCGCTGTACATAAAAAATGAAAAATGTCAGTAATAGTCTTTAAAAAATATAAACTTTTTAGTATTTTGAATCAAACTATATTAGTAAATACACAAAAATATTTGGCAGTAGAAAGACATTTAGTATACACATAAAACAATAATTTTAATACAGCAGCCACTTTTGTAAAACCTGAAAACTGTGTAAGCCGACTTTAGCATAGCTAACAAATAAATTTCACTAACACTTTTACGCTACATGTTATTCACTGTTTTATTTTGGATAAGCTCATTTCATTAAGATAATTGTAATAATTAATACTAAATTGCTTTACTTTGTTAAATCGCATAAAGTTTGCAACAGTTTTATTTAATTCTTGGACAAAAGTCAGAAACTAATACAAATGTTATCACACTAGGTTTAACAATTCGAGCTAATTGTATGTTTTTAGCTCTTGCTTTTGCTATCAGATTACTGCAATTTGTATTTTAGAAATACTAATGTTTGAATTACTGATATTATTTGAGATTTGGCTACCATACTTTAAATACTTTAGAAACGTTTTTTTGCAAGATCAAATGCCAACTTCATCCGCATCATCGCTGTTTTTAGAAACTCTATATTGGCAGAACTATGAAGCTCCTTCTATAAATCAAAACGTTATAGGCCACCGAAGCCAGGAAAGCTCGAGAAGTGATGGCAGGGGTGCTGGAAGCGTAGGTTGGGACCAAAGCAATGATGAAAGCAATCTTGGTACCAGCAGTGGCATTGCTCACTCACCTGAGTTTTCTTCACCAACATTCTCTAGTTCTAGCAATGACTATGACGGTGACCGAAGAAGTGATAGAGGTAGTGGAACAGGTAGAAGCATTATGAGCAGTGAAAGCAGTAGAGAATGTAAAGAAATCGGAGGAGAAAAGAGGAGCCCAAAGCTTTAGCACTGCTAGTAATGCTGGTAGCAGAGACAATTTTGAAGTTTTAACAGGGCTTCCTCTCATACCCCTTTTTGACCTTACTCAGAATAACGAAAATGTTCAACTTGTGGGTGTCACAGGTCAAACAAATACTACTGGTAAGGATGGAATAGAATCTAATCTTATTCCTGACATAGACAATAATGTCGTACTACCGCAACAAGAGCAATTTAGGCAACAGCAAGAACGAAGTAGGCTATGGTTTTGTGGAACCACTCCTACTAGATTGTACAACCTCGAACCAAATCCAGATCTAAATGCTCCTGAATATATACCAATATTTCAGACCGTTCCTTTGTATGACAAACCTCTACCTTATCAAAACATCGAGGCAATAACTAGCTCCTAACCATAGTTCCTAACCTAATCTTTCTGATAACAAACCAATCAGTGCCGTAAATTTGGTCATGAAGTCATAATGGTAGCACACCAACTTGCTTTCAAAACAAAATTGCTAAAAGATTATGCTTGGAAAGTTTTACTTCGTTCAATTCTATCTCTATTGTGCAACTTATTGGGTCAACAGGTGTTTCAATTGCTTGTGAACACTAGCTATATGTTCATCAAAGTAATATCAAATAACGATTTTTTTTATTAAAATATCTTGATTCAAACAATACTTTTTGCATCTCTATTGGAATAAATAAGTGAGATCTAAAAAAATTTTTTTACACTCATTATTTTATTCAACAGACATGACATTTTTTATTGAATAAACTACCTTTCAACCAAAATAGCCTCTTAAATATGATTAAATTTTGGTTTAGTTCCTGTAATATGAAAGAATCGACAAATTAATTAGTCTTTTACCTCAAAGTCTTTGCCCAAAATAAAGCGCAAAATTTAATTTTTTAATCAACACACTACCCATATAATTAAGAATAAAAGGTCAACATTAAATGATGACCTCACGAAAACTAAATTAAGAAAAATACAATTTTAAAGTAAAGATGGCGGGTCAATCTAGTCCTAAATCTGAAAGCTGTCTTCCGGAAACCTCTCGAACAGCAAATATAATTATTGCATTTGTGCTTGGAAGGTATGATGCCCTAATGTTTTTACTTGTTGCAATACTTAAGTTTTTCAATTTTTGTATATATAAGTAAAAAAAATTTAGAATAATGCTAGGAGTAAACCCAGAGCTGTCCAGAATTCCTTCTCTTCTTTATTTTGCCCAACTTCCTGTATGATTACGATTTGTGATTGTGCTTATTGGTTGTAGTTGCCTTTATTGTATTGGAGGTCACATTTTAAATTTTCTAATTTAGTAGACTGGATTGTAATTATATAGAAATCAAAAATTCTAAGAAATGAAAGTGAGCCCGGCAGGCAATGCTTGATAAAGTCTTGTTTTTTTGCCCAAAATAAACAATATGCATTCTGTGCCGATAATATTTTGTATAGAAATCATAGGTGGTAATTTTTATACCGATATTAAAATTCAGGATTAAACTGAATTGGGAACGTAGTAAAATAGAGATATTTTAGCAAAACAAATTTAATATTAAAAACCACTCAATTAGTATATTTATTACTAAAAATTCTGCATTTGTTTCTGAATTTCGTAGAAACCCACTGTCTAAAAATATCTGGAGTTTTTTCCTGACAACATTATTACAGCCAAACTTGATATTTTAGAATAGACAGCACTGATGAAATTGAATTTATGGAATCAGTTTTTCTGGATAAGCGAGTGGATGTCAGCAGCAATAACATTCAGGAAAACTTGCGAAGTTTCAGTGAGTTTTGAACATTCCATCAAATTACATATATGTATATATACATATATATATATATATATTTGTTATATATACATATATATATATTAGCTATATATATATTTGTTATATATAATATATATTATAAATATATTTGTTATATATAATATAAATTATAAATATTATATATACATGTTTGATATATTATATATGTTATATACCATACATATTACATATAGGTATATATATATATATATATATATATCAAGGTCTGTGATATGTCTGTCATCATCTTTTTTTCTGTTGGAGGTATACCTACAGTCTGTTTATTTTGATATTTTCCCATTATGATGCCAATACTGAAATGAACTAAAAGCTAATTGTGTACCAAATAACTTTTCATCGTAATCATAATAGACCATATAATCGACTAGAATAGACTATAAAGCAAAGTAGACTATATTTAGCCACTACCCACTAATCATTTCACATTTACATTTAAACACCTTCATAGTTTTATTTTGCCTTCCTAATTTGCAGCAAAAAACATTTTTTTCAGAATATAAAAGTTTAAAAATGGTTTGAAAAAGTTTGAAATCTTTTACTGTTGTGATGTTTTTATCTTAATCTATTTGAACTGTACAAAAACACTTTTTCATGATATGAAGTTTAAAGGTTAGAATGCTAAATGTTGTGTTGTATTCATTAAAAAAAGAGTTTTTTCTAAAAACCTTTTTATTAGTTGGGCAACGCTGCGCATTCACTAGTTTATGCATGAACAAAAATATGCGTACAATGTTTGTAAGAAATTCAACAAAATGTAAAAGCACTTTGCACTTGCATGGAAAAATAGACACACACAAACACACATGCTCACAAACACTCACACATGCAAGCGCACACATGCACACAAGACCGCACACGACCAATACAAAGTAAGATTTTTAATGTGGGTATGTATATGTTGTGAAAAAATTACTAAAACTACAAAAAGGACTCACTGTACATATGTCTCGTATGACTAATTAAAAGTTTTAAGTCGTATTTTGCGAATTTTATATTCATTTGATTTCTTACTTCAACATGTAACCAGTTTGTTTGCATAAAACTCTTGGTAAATTTTCAGCATCTACAGCTGCTATCATCCTGGCAGTTTAGTGTACAATTAATGATTGTCAGTGGTACTGACATGTACTAGCAGGTGGTTAATTTTGGCTAGTGTTACAGTGTCATCCTGTTAAGCCTAATGTCATGTGATCAAGTCATGAGCGAAGCAATTTCTCATTCTAACTGTTAACCCTAGCTTCGGATTGTGAAACAGACAAATATCATTTTATAATAAAGAGGCGATAATACAGTAATTGTATATAATTATTTGCATAAACCAGTAGTACGCTTTTTATTAAAATATTTACTATACAAATCTTGTATTTTTGCCCATCTAGAGCTAAGAGCCAGAGATAAAATAATATATATATATATACATGTATGTATATATAAAAAATTGTTTCCTAACCCCGACTAACCCGTATGGGTGGTTGTTTCTGCTCCAACTCAAGTCTCTTACCAGAGACCTGGGAGTTTGAGCACTTGCCTCAAGATCTTAGCTGTTCCCAATAGCGCACATTTCTACAACTCACCTGAGTTGATTGCTGTTGGTATTTGGGCAAGCCACATTTTATGCGCCGGTGTTATTGCGCCCAGCGCCCCAATGACTACTGGGATTACAGTTGTTCTTACATTCCAGCATTTTTCCATCTCATCTCCAAGAGGGAAATATTTCTCTACCTTTTCTTTTTCTTTGCTGGCTATATTGTAGTCATTGGGTACTGCTATATTTATTATAGTAGCCCTCTTGTTCTCCTTGTCCACCACCACTATATCTGGTTGGTTTGCCAGGGCATGCTTGTCAGTCCGAATGTAGAAGTTCCAGAGGATCTTAGGGCGGTCATTTTCATTGACCGGGCTAAGATCCTCTGGGAGGATCCTATCCACTTTCATATATATATATACATATATATATATATATGAAAGTGAATAGTTGTGATTGCTCCCTCAGAGCAGGAAACTAGTAGTAATAAAAGTGTTTTAACCATAAGTTTTAAACTTTCGTTTCTGTACATATATATATATATATATATATATAAACTATATTAAGAACTGAAAACTTTTAAAACATTTTACAACTTAAAGTTTCATGGTTGCTACCATTCATCAGGTAAAATTAAAATGAACTCTGTAATGAACTCTAAACTCTATAAATACATCTATAATACTCTATGAACTATATAATTAAAATTATATATATATATGTAAATATATATGGCTAAGCAGATGGAATGCCTAATAGGAGAAGGCGACCGTTCGGAATGGCTGACCAAAGGACGAGCTGTACTTCTGATAAAAGATCCAAAGCAGGGGCCGATTCCCAAAAACTATCGACAAATAACGTGCTTGTGCATCACCTAGAAACTGCTCTCAGGAATAGTTGCAGACAAACTGGAAGAGCACATGAGTCACTATATGACCAGTGCTCAGAAAGGAATTGGGCGCAACACCCGAGGAGCCAAACATCAGTTACTGGTAGATCGGACGGTCTGTCAAGACAGCAAGAGAAGGCATATTAATCTTGCCATGGCTTGGATTGACTACAAAAAGGCCTATGACTCAATTCCCCATAGTTGGATACTTGAGTGCCTCAGTATGTACAATTTTCACCCTGCTCTTGTGGCATTCATCAAGATGTCAATGGCCAAATGAAAGACGGAACTGGAGGCTAATGGCAAAAAGCTGGCGAGTGTAAAAATTAAGCGAGGCATCTATCAAGGTGACTCTTTATCACCGCTGCTTTTCTGCATATGCCTAAACCCTCTAAGCAATATGCTGGAGAAGACCCAATATGGGTACCAGTTTAAGAGTGGCATGAGGATAAACCACTTCTTCTACATGGATGACATCAAGCTGTACGCTAATAAAGAAAGGGACATTTATTCGCTAATACACCTCACTCAGGTATACATCAAGGACATCGGAATGACCTTCGGTATTGAGAAATGTGGAAGGCTAATTCTCAAGAAAGACCATTCTGTGCTCACAGATGGCCTAAGAATGCCAAATGGTACTATCAAAGATATAGAAGAAGGGTACAAGTACTTGGGAATTATGCAAAGCAACATCAACCACGAAGCCGAAGTACTAAATTCAATTACAAGGTACTAAATTACTAAATACAAGAAACGCCTTTGGCAGGTCCTACGGAACCCGCTCATTGCCAAGAACCAAGTCATGGCAATAAATACTTACGCACTGCCAGTAATAAGATATCCAGCAGACATAATAAAGTGGACTGAGGAAGCCATCAAGGAAACATATATAGCAACTCGTAAACTGCTGACCATGCATGGAGCATTGCACCCAAAATCCGATACTACTAGATTGTATTTCAAAAGGAAAGTTGGCGGTAGGGGACTCAAAAATGTACATCAGACAGTGAAAGCGGAAGAGCAAAGCATCAAAGCCTATGCAGCCTCTATGGTCACTTCAGATAAGTTGCTAGCTGAATTTCCATCGGCTGCTCTTACAATGGACCTTCACTCTGATGATGAGGAAATTGACTGGCACACGAAACCTCTTCATGGTGCTTACCCCAACAAATATCTAAAGTTGGCGATCTTCACCAGACATATATGTGGCTAAACAAAGGAAACCTAACGGCCAATACAGAGTCGCTAATCATGGCAGCCCAGGAGCAAGTGTTCCCAACAAGGCAACTCCAAACGAAAATCTATCACACTAAAGACGATCCTAGATGCAGACTGTGCAAAGATGCACCTGAGACCATCCAACACATCATTACTGGATGCAAGCAGCTAGCAGGAAACGCATACACTGAGCGGCATAATCAGCTTGCAGGTGTTGTGTATAGAAGTCTATGTGACGAGTATGGCCCTAATAAACCACAATACTGGTGGGAAACTCCTGGTAAGGTCAATGAAACTGACCGCGCTAAGATCCTCTGGGACTTCTACATCCGGACTGACAAGCTTGTCCTGGCAAACCAACCAGATATAGTGGTGGTGGACAAGGAGAACAAGAGAGCTACTATAATAGATATAGCAGTACCCAATGACTACAATATAGCCAGCAAAGAAAAAAAAAGGTAGAGAAATATCTCCCTCTTGTAGAAGAGATTGAAAAATGCTGGGATGTAAGAACAACTGTAATCCCAGTAGTCATTAGGGCATTGGGCGCAATAACACTGGTGCATAAAATTTGGCTTGCCAAAATACCAACAGCAATAAACCCAGGTGAGTTGCAGAAAGTGCACTATTGGGAACAGCTAGGATTTTGAGGCGACTGCTCAAAATCCCAGGTCTCTGGTAGGAGACCCAAGTTAGAGCAGAAACTACCACCTATACGGGTTAACCGGGGTGAGAAAACAACTTTGTTTGTTTATATATATGTATATATACATATATATATATATATATATTTAAATATGTACATGTATACATACTAGCTGGGCCTTTTGGCCTTGCCCGGGTATTGAAAATTAGCTTTTAAACAATGAGAAGTGATAAGAATTGTATACCACTTGCTAATAGCCTGGCACATTGCCAATGTAAAGTTCTAGTAAGCTAGTTAATAAGCGCCATTTTATATATAGTATAATATACATTTATATAATGTTTAATATGTATTGTAACATATATAATAGTACATATGTTAAATATACCATTTTGTAAGTATATATTATATAATATATATCATATAATATTTGAATATAAGTTTTGTATATATTATTTTTATAGTATTTATGCAGCTCATGTTATCATTTCACACTTTATTATTTTCTTATGAAGTATAAAATAATATTATGAGCCATAGCTGTAAGCCGTAGTGCACCTGCAGTTATTGCTCTTTTTTAGTGTGAGTCTTTGTTAAAGAGCATATTTATCAACATGAAAAAACTGCCTTAATGATGCTAAATAATACATTTTTATTTTATACAATTCATTTTAGTTAATCATAATAATATAATAATAATAATATCATAATAATAATATCATAATAGTATAATGTAATACATTATGATAAGAATTAATATGATAAATTATATCATCCCACGACCAAATGAGCAGAGCAAAGTTTGAGAGTTTTTATGATAAATGCATGTGCACATAACTTACAAAAATTATTCATCAACAATGAGCTGAACCCGTGTCTCGAAATCTCATCAACAAATTTAACCATCATTTTGTAGAGTCGTTAAAGTATAATAGCAATACAAAACACATATAAGCATATTTAAATATGTTACCAAGTCTTTGTAAATTGTCGAAATTCTCTTAAAACTTACCCATATGAACGGATTATACACAAATAGAAAATTAATTTGGCTGAAATTCTTCACAAAGCGCTTGACAAGCTTGGTTTAATAAAATTTGAGACCAGAAATTGAAATGCCAAGCGACAGAGAATAGAACGATTAAGTCGCGCACATTTCACGGAAAAATAACGTGCACATTTAACTAGTCTATAGTATTGTCGAATTACCGAAGATTTCTGTAATTAACGTAGGGGTACTGAAATAGGAGTACTTTGGTATTCTAACTGATGTCCAACGCAGTGTAAGTAAAAGAAATGACGATGATTATTTTTCTAATGTTCTTCATAAGGTTATTACAATAATTAATTATAAGTTTGGATGACTACAGAACAATGACTATGTAATACAGATTTTCAAAAAATGTATATAAAAATCACAACTTATTGATATTGCTAGCTATGACGTTTTGAAATGTCAACAAAATTGTGCATTGGTTTTATATTATTACTATATTAATAATATTGGTTATTCTAATAATATCAGTGCATTTTACTTCTAATATTGGCCAATATTGCATTTCTCCTATTGCATGGGGAGAGATATAAACATATAATATTTTCCTTTCATTATTTATATTTGTTTTATAAATAATAACATCCACACCCAGTACATTACAGCTACCATTGCAGTTATCTTATTGCACTGCCGTGCCATTTGACTGCAGCTAATATTGCATTTCTCAACCGTCAGTACCCTTTCTTTTTTTCCAATATCTCTTTGGTTGTGGGCTGTATGACAGTGGAATTTTAAGTAGTATATATAAAGATCATTTGAAAATCGATAATCACTTATAATAATCTTGCTACTACTATTGTGACTGCAACTACAACAAAATAATAACTTTGTTTTTTGTTTCTTAATGACAGTTTTAAACATTAAAATCATAAACAAGTTCACAAATAATTTCATGATGTTTTCTGAAACCGATTATTTTCACCAAGTTTAAGGTCTACAGATTTACAAAAGTTTGTGATTTGGTGTATAAAATCGTATGCCTTACTTGTCAATAATATTTAAAGTGAAATGGAAAGCCTTAGATTCACTGCATAGCAAAATAATGCAGGTTAACCAAATAAAGCAAGTCAATTTGGTTCTTACACAGTTGAGCTCATTGTCACCTAAACAAATACTACTTTTTGAAAAAATCAAAAAATGTTTCAAGTTTTACGAAACTGAACAGTTATAAATTACTTTTAAAATTATGCTAGCTATTTAATTTTATCTGCTTGTGATACTGCTCATATCTTGTTAGTCACTATTTTAACCAAATTTTGGTAAATCAAGACGATTTTTTCATAGTTTTATTACAAACCGCCCCAGGTATAGTAAAGCCTTTTAAATTGTTTCATGAAAATTTTTTGGGTTTTATTTGCACTGTTTCTAAATTAGACTAATTATATAATGAGTTCACTGCTTTGAACTGCAGTTCAAAAATTCTTGAAATGTGAAATTTAATTACATTATTTGATAATTTTGTTAAAGATGACCAAATGGATGAGGAGGATGAATTCAATTGCCGCATAAGAGCAAGCATATCATATATTACTGAGAAGCCTACTGAAGAAGAACAGCTGGCAGCTTTTCAAGAGCATCTTGAAATGTTTGAAAAAAACATCATTGCTCAGACAGACACTGTAGCTGGATGGAACATAGTGCAATGGGTAAGCATGGTTAGTCAAGAGACGTACAGACTATTCCTAAAGTCAATGAAGATATATCAATTACTGTTTCGAAAACGTTCAAAATTTCTTGAATTCTAATAAGATTTTTAATTGAACATTGCATCAATGTGATGCACTTATTTATTTCTACTAAATACTCTCAACTACATGTAAATCAACCATAACATTATATCATGTTAAATAACGAATCAACCAAGTTAGTCGTCTCCTCTCTATTGAGTCACAAAGGTAAATAGTAGAAAGCTGGCTGTTACTTACTGTTAGTTACTCCAGCATCAGCTAAGGTGACAAGCTTTGTATCGGCTTACAGACTGTTGATACTATTGCTAGGTCTCTTAGCTCTATAAAGTATAAAGAGGAATAATTTAGCTCACCATTTAGAGAAACGGCCTTGTTTTCCATGAAAACATCAAATTTGTCCCACGGTTTTATGTTTTCTCAGAGGGATATGAGATATCTTTTCATTACCAGGCCTTTTTAGCAGTTCACAACAAGCTTTGATCTACTAGACTGCTGTTTACAAACTGCGACGCTATGCTAACTCTCAACACTATAACTGTTCTATAGCGCTCCATGCTTATAGTGAAACTGATTAAAAATTAATCAAAAATCAGTAAATAAATTGGGTCATCTTTCAGTTAGATAATGACCAAAATGAACAAAAATAAACATTTATTATTTTTAATGCTGCATATAAAAAGTAAAAAGGTAAAAATAAAAGCCTCACTGAATTTACAAATTGACATGAAGATGAAAACGTTCCTAAATTGATGACTTTTAAATTGAACGTTTCATTTTACCAATCATTAATTTCTTTACAAACCTCCTGTGAGCAGAGAACTTAGGACACAAGTAAGGAAGTATTGAACAGTTTTAAATGAATTCATAATTTGATTTGAAAAAAAGTATTTTAGTTTATATTCTATTGAAGACATTTTTTATGCTAACTCAATAATAAAATGCATAATTTAGTCTTTTCCGGCATTAGTTAGTTTTTTTTCCATTTTTAGCATAAATATTTTTTCAACTAATTCTATAATATGTGCATAAGTTAATTTCACGCAAAATTTATTTAGAGATTTTATTTTCAGTTTATTTGTTCGTTAGACTAATTTATTAATTAATGCCTAGTTCTCATTTTTCAAACCGATGATAGCGCCTGAAGGTGGTGAGGGAGTGACTTTACAGCAACACATTTGGTATGCTACACTTTTTTTCATACTGTTCATAAAATAAGCTTTAAATTTACTTTGGATATCAACTTACTAAACAGAAACTTTGAAGATTGTTTTAACTTTAAACAACATCAATTACATAATTATTATAATACACATTGTATAATTATAACTAATTTGACTAATAACTGCAAATACTTTTTTTCTAAATTAATATCCTGTTTTAGGTATTTTTTCTTAAGGAGTGTAAACATATTAACATGTATTTAGTTTTTTTATATAAGAAAAGTTGATTTGAGCTATGGGAAGACTGGCATACAAGTTTGGTTTCGGAAAATATTAACCTTGAATGTCAAGGCATGGCTGTATTTAAATTTGAAACAAATTCTTTACAGTTTTATTGTTAAAAACATATATTATATTTAATTTTTAGCTTCTCGTTTTGTAGGCATATTAAAAATTTAAACTATTTAATAAGGTTTAAAGTGTATACTTTCTTTCAAATGGTATGAAAAAGGTCACTAACTACAATTTTTTACAATAGTTTAGTTTTAGCCATTTTAGTTACTAGAAGTTCCACTGTCATACAGCCCACACCAAAGTGATAATGGAAAAAAGAAAGGGTACTGTTGATTATTGAAAAAGTAGTTCTCAGCAGGAATTGACAGATTATAGTGTAAATGAGACTTGTTTGAGAAGATATAAAATAAATTTGAGGGAGCACGACTCTAAAAAGGTGCAACTAACAATTTATTTTGAAGGTAAAGTTGGGTTGAAATCCGGTATACGAGTAATTGTTGATATTACAATATCTGTTATAAGTATACAGTATATGGTAATGTCGCGCAGTCTAATCTCCTCTCTTTTGCGTTGTAAGATTAGGTCATCGATAGCTAATTGAGTGATGCGGTTGCTAGCGAAGTTGTTAGCAAGTAAGTCATTGATGTTTCGAACTCGAGAGAGAGCAACAAACGATATTCCAGCGGTCATTTTGTGGTGGCCTATATATAATATCAATGACAGTTTTAGCCATGTAGGACCTTGACTATTGTGTGTTGTCAAACCCCATTCTAGATCGAGAGGAATCGAGAGGACTACAATGCCCCTTTTGTCATAAAGGGGCATTGTAGTTTGTCCCTAGCTTGTACATAAGTTGTTGAGAATTTCGGCTAACGTTTTAAATAATTTGATGAAACCTTCGGTGATTAGACAGAAAAAAACATAGGCTGATAAACTGTGTACCGCAATTTTGTACCTGTAAATCGGTCTACGCCTCAACTGGTCTATGTTGCATAAACGTCTACATTACAGAAACCTTCAAATAAACTCGATTACACAAGTAAACAAGGTCGTAGACTGGTGAAATTAGCACGAATTTTTCGTGAAATACGCACTGCTAAATAGTTCTACTATCTGTCGCATGGCTTTATTGGCGTATCGTAGGCCGGTCTTACCTTTTATTAAACCAAGATTTTCGAGCGTTTTGTGGTGATTTTTGGCCAAATAAATCTGTCTATTTGTGTATAATCTGTTCAAATGGTTAAGTTTTAGTAAGTAAGAGAATTTTGACAGTTTACAAAGATTTGGTAACATATTTAAGTAGGCTTATATGTGTTTTGTATTGTTATTATACTTTAACAAATTTACAAAACGATGGTTAAATTTGTTGATGAGATTTCGTTCGGTACAAGGGTTTGCGACGGCCGTTAATGAATAATTTTTGTAAGTTGTGTGCACATGTGCATTTATCATAAATCTCCCAACCAGTCGCTCCGCTTGTGTTTGGTCGTGGGATTAGTACTATGATATTAAAATAGTTTAACTAGTTAATCTATTTAGAGCCATAAATTAAATAAGAAAAAAATTGTGTGGTCTAAATTGGCTAAAGCAATAAAAGTTAAATATCAATATTACAAAAGTTACAAAGACAAACAAATAAAATCAGGTAAAAATAAATTTCCCTCTTTTTCTATTACTACCTTTATTCAATTTATTTTTGCATATTTATTTTAATCGCTATATAATTTTTGTTTGGTTATCTGTGGACAAAATAATTTTGCAAATTTAGAATTTAACTCGCTATTTACTTTAATCAAAGGAAAAGGCAATTGAAATGGTTTCAATCCAATTGTAGTTGGCAAACTATAAAAAGGTTAAATGGGCAATATATCATATTTAATACCTATAAAATCTATACTAGCAAATAATTAATTTCAATTTGTATCAATTTGTGAAACATTTTGAGCTATATCGCTAAGCAAGTTTGGTAGAAAGCTTAATTTTAAGCGGCTACAAAACCATTAATCATTAAAAAAACCATATTCGTTTATTATACATCTATAATTATATAATTTTATACTTCGCAAACCAAGCTACAGACGCCATAATCTAAACTTGACAAGTTAAAAAATCATATAAATTTTTCAAAAGTTCTTTTCTGTTTTCTTTTAAAAATTGTCTTAGCTTAATTATACTAGCATTGTATTTGTAACTTACGTGTTTTAATGTATTTTTAATTTACGTTAAGTTCTTAAAAATATGTGAGAACAATGTTGCAGAAGTTTACAATATTAAGCAGTTGATTAGTTTATTCTTTATTATGGCAGTATTTTATACATTACTGTAAATTGCTGGTTTTAATTTAAAGTTGTTGGCAACATTTAATTTCCAAATGGCCAAAAAATCTACATGATAAGCAACTATAAAGACTTTTGCCTATCATGTGTACTTAAAGGCTTTTGCAATTTAGCGGTTTTCTTAGCAATTTTTTATGATGTTATTTTTTTTTTTGGTATTTGTAGATGATACTAGTAATAAATCAGATTATTATATTTCAATATGTGGAAGAAAGCCAAGACACTTTGCATGAGTATATGCGCATGATAGTGGATTATTTTAACAACAATTCAGCTATTGACGACTGGATAAAACAGCACAATACCTGGGTAAGTATGTATATATTTTATTATCAAGCATTCTACAATAATTTCTCTCTTGTTACAATAATGTACAAAAATTTACATCATCTTTCAATAATTTACATCGTCTCACCTTGATTTACATACAGAACTTTGTTTAAATATGGAGCCAAAAGTTTTAAAAAAAGCAGGCATTGTTGCATGGTGTCACAAGAGTTTATACATCAGCAAAATAAAACTGCTCAGCTGAATATTGATCTCACATATTTTGACAGATAGATTGAAAAGCTTTGCGATACAAGCACTTAATGCTTTTTTAAGTAAGTACTTATATGAAATCCTCAAGTCGTGGGGAACTTATTTGAGACTTGAGAACTGAAACATTTCAGTAATATATGAAACATATAAATCATTCAGTAATTTTGTTGTCCTAATCTGAGTAAAATAAGCTAACATAGCTGGCAGCAGAAGAACATATTATTTACTAATAAAACAATAATTTTAATAAAATCACTACTTTTTGAAAGAGTTGAAAGTTTACCAAATGCAGCGTGGCCAACAAATACGATTTCAACAACATCTTCAAGTTATATGCTTAATATTATTTTAGTTTCGATCAGCTTATTAAAAAGAGTAATTGCAATTATAATAGAAACAAAATTGTTTTCATATGTCATATAACAACAAGTTTGATGCAGTTCATCTGTGAATTTTTACACAAAATCTAACAAATCAAACAGCTTGTATATTTTAACTTTTGTTTTTGTTATCAGACTTTATTGCAGTTTATACGAGGAACTTTATAAATAGTAATGATCTGATTACTGATGCAATTTGCCTCTTTCATTTACAACGCTTTGCGAAAAAGCTTTTTGCAGGACCAAATGCCAACTTGTTTACCATTCCTTGCAATAGCTACTTTTGGTAAAATATTTGTAGGTTTGGTAGCTTTAGCATAACCAAAAAATTCGATACACTTTTTACCTGCATGCATGTATAATCTATTATCGTTATCTTATAAATGTTATATACTTATAGGACCTTTAGGAATTGTGGTATTTTTTTCTGTTTAGTTCCTTTAATTAAATAGGTATAGTAATACCCACTAAATCTTTCTTACGGATTAAATAACCACAAACTTGCACTAGGTTTATTGCATTGATAAAAGTTTGAAATCACTCCCAACGTTTTTTACGCCAGATCTCACAATTCAAACTGTTTGTATATTTTAATTCTCGCTTTTGCTATCAAACTTTTGCAATTTATACTTTATAAAAATTAATTTTTTCATTACCTATTTAATTTAAACTTGCCTTCCTTACTTTAAACACTTTGCAAAAATTGTTTGCAGGATCAAATGCCAACTTTCTCGCCATCAACGACTTCTGATGCCTATTCCTCATTACTACTTACAAGAAATCTTAATGAGCAGAACCCTAGTGCTGGACCTAATAACCAAAATGCACCAGTTGAAATTTTACATGTACACTCGTCTTCTCAAGCCATGGATCAGACTGAATCTGCCACAGTTCCTAATGATAATAATCGCATTCTTTTAGAAGAACAAAATGATTATACTCTGGCACTACTTAGAGAAAACACAAGACTTCCCTCACAGCAGCAAAATTTCAGTCCACCACTGAGTGCATCTGGGGGCACTAGTAACTATGGCCCCATTCGTCGAACGCCTTCTTATCAGTCTAGAAGAGCAGGTAGAGGTGAAATGGAAAGAGGTAACCGAGGTCAAGAAAGACCTAGAAGTAGTGGCCGAGGTGTTGGAAGTGCTGGTCAGGGCCAGAGCACTTATGTAAACAGGTACGGGAATAGCAATAGCACACAGACTCATTCTACTGCAGTCACACATGATAATAGCGACGCTTTTTTAGAAAGTCAAAACAATTTTAGTTTATCACCACGCAGAGAAAACACCAGAAGATCTCCATCGCCACAACTAAATTTGAGTCAACCACCAAGTTTACCTTCTGCTTCTTTTAGAAGACAAGATAATAACAATAGAGATATAAGGGCGGTAATAACTAGAAATGAAGAGCATGTTGAGTCTACCAGCGATAGTCACGCTGGTCCTATACGACGAACACCTACTTATCAGTCTAGAAGAGTAGGTGAAAGTGAAAGTGGTAGAGGTCATAGAGGCCAGGAAATCTCTAGAAATGGTGGAAGAGGTGCTGAAAGGGTTGGTCAGGGCCAGAGCGGTAACCTGAGCAATCTTATTACCACCAGTGACATATCTTACTCCCCTGAGATTCTTTCACCAGCATCGACTAGTTCTAGTTGTGATTCCGGTGGTAATAGGGAAAGTGGTAGAGGTGGTGGAATTGGTAGAGACGCAATAGAAAGAGAAAGCAGCACAGAAAGTAGTGGTAGTGAAGGCAGTGATTCTAGTCACCAAAATAATGATGTTGAACATGCTTTGGAGGTAATCAATTTGATTGCTAATCCTATTGCTGGTATATCTCTGTTTTCTCCTCCTGAAATGGAAGATAACCCAGAACTGTCACAACAAGAGCAACTTAGGATACGACAAGGACGAAGCGGGCAGTGGTATCGTGGCACCACTCCTCTTAGTTTGTACAACCCTGGACCAAATCCAGATCTAAATGCCCCTGAATACTCACCAATATTTCAGACCGTTCCATTGTACAATAAGCCTCCAGCTTATGTAAACATCCAAGCGTTGACTATGTTCCAATTTTAGTTAATGTATCCTTATTGTAAAAACAAAAGACAGTCAATGTTGCAAATTTGGGCAAGCCATAGTGATCACAATCTAACTTTTCGCAAAACTGAAATTCTAAAGAATCTGTGCCTCAGAGCTATATTATCTTTATTATATCCCTAGCGTGTATGAAGAACCTATGAATAATTTGATAGCTTTTGGATGCTGTAACTATCTTAAATTGAAGTAAGATGAAAAATTTGTTTGTTTCAATAAAATGACTATTCAAACGTTATCTCCCCTTTCCATATTTCTAGTCATAGATTAGTGGGACCACAAATATATGTCAATTATTAGACTACTACCCAAAGCAGCAGTCTGATAATTGACATATGAGGTCATGAAACTATCAGTAGCAGGAAAGATAGGCAGAATTATTTTTCCTTATTAGTATATATGTACATGTATATGCTAGCTATAAACATATACAGTAACTAAAAGCAGGTGAAAAAGCATTGAAAAAGAAAGACTCAACACTGAAAACCTAAAAGATAATTAGTGGAATACAGCGTATTAAAAAAATTAGGCGTAAGTAAATTCTCAGTAAATGCGGTGCAAATCTGTTTCGTGTGATGCACTCCTCAGGAGAAGTTTGATTAAAATTAATAACTACAAAAATGTTAGAAATGGGCTCGATGCTTTAATCATGCGATTTAGTGTTAAATGTAACCAATAATATAAGTCTTAGCATGTCTGCAATTAGAAGATAACTCATTCTTGCTATTCAACGTGCCAGAGTGTGGTTTATATATCATGAAGTACTTTTCTAGTAAACATAATCTGCATCGTTTTCTTTTGATTGTATATGGATCTTCTTGCACTAATATTTTTCATGTTGTTGTATGCTGACTTGCTGTCTTACAACTTCAAAATATTCTTAGCCAGCTTTGTGTGGTACTCTATGTTTCTTTGGTTAAATGAGGTTTTATGCTTGTTATATCTGTTTTTAAATTCGGTTGAGCAAAGACCAACACGAATTGCTATATGCTTGCCTGTGTGGTCATTCACTGTCCCCTAGTTGTTAAATTCATAGCTCAGCATTTTTCTTCCAAAAGGGCAATGGTTGTTTTGTCTGCAATTGCCACTTTTTTCAATTTCTTCTCTTTGGTGTGCAATGTTTTTTGTAAATTTATTGTTGCTTGCATCAATGATTGCAAGCAACAAAAACATACAAATAATAAAAACAAAAATAAATCAAATAATAATAAATAATATTAATAAATAAAAACATGCAAATACAAATAAAACTAAAGGTAGTTCTATTCAACATATAACTACAGTTACCATTCTAACTTTCAAACTTCATATCATCAAAAATATTGTTTATGAGCAGCTTAAATAGTTTAAGAGAAAGAATATAACAACTGAAGGTTTTCAAACTTTTTCAAATAACTGTAACTTTCCAAATTCACATCATTAAGAAAGTGGTTTTTTAGGGCAAATAAGTTAGCAAACAAAAGAAAACAACTATAAAAGTGTTTAAATGTAAATGTGAAATAATGAGCAAGTAATAGCTAAATTAAGGTATAATAACTGGTAATAACTGAGGTAAGTCAGTTTTGCTACAATTACAATAAAAGATCATTTGGTAATTTATACAAACTGATAAAACAAAATGTAAATGCTGAATATGTTGAATTCATAATAACAATTTGAGCATAGAATGAAAAAGGTTACTGTTCCAGTATGAGTTGTTATCTATCAAAACTTTTGCATACGATGATAGTGGTACATCTCGATACTGGTATACATGTGAATTTCAAAATGAGATATCGGACTGTGTTTATCTTTTTATTAGTCTAACCAAAAAATTCAAGAGTACGTTGAGGCTAATCCTTCTCAAAATAATACAATTGTTCACCAGAAAAGTATAAACCAGTTCTGATTCAGCTATTGAACCTTACAAGAAACCAGAAACAGAAGTATGACAGCATATTTGAGAGATTAAAACGGTAGCCTACTCATTAAAAATAGAAATTAAGATAATAGGTGGTGGTAGCAAAAAGTTAGTTTTCAAACCATTTTTGTAAACTAATTATTGCAACAGAAATTCTTGGTTAATAACCAAAGTTTTACAGCGCGTGCACTTATGCACCATGTGTGTGTGTATGCGTTTGCGTGCATGCACGCGTGGACATGCTTGCGGTATAAGTGATAAAAGTGATAGATTGCTAAGGACTGTATGACTCAGTGGTAGAAATAGAAGTTTTGAATCTTGCGATTGGAATCACCATGAATTCAAATCAAGCAGGCAGCAAGCTTTTAATTCCAATATTTTAATAGCTATAGCTGGACAGGAAGACATCCTAACGGACAACAATGACAAACTTAAAGATTTATACACACATATATATATACACTAGCTGTACCAGCCGGCGTTGCCTGGGTAATAAAAATTCTATGGACAAAAAATTGATTTTCCTTAACAGATAACACCATTTACCATTCTAACTTTCAAACTACATATCATGAGAGAAGTTTTTCTGTAGTTGAAATAAATAAGGAGAGAAAACAAATTCTGTATAAGTTTTCAAACTTTGTCAAACTGTAACTTTCAAACTTTATATCATGAGGGATTTATTTTGTGCAGAACAGGTTCTTTTCTTTGGATGTATTAGACAATTTGTAACTTCTGACAATAAATGTATTTAACAGATTAATAAAAAAAATATGACAGAATATGGTAGTATTTTGTGGTTGAAATTTTATTAGAACAATGTCTGCCAAAAATGGTTGAATCAAAAATTAATATTTATAAGAAAGGTTGGAAACTAACTAAGTAATAATAGGTTACAGTGATAGGACAATGAATAACGATTAAACTTCACACAGATATTAAACTCAAATTAAAAAAATGCAAGTTGCAATAAAAACGATAAAGTAACAAACTGTAAAAACTTGTATTATAAACTTCAAAAGTTTTACAAAGTTTATAAATGTAATAAGAGAATGTAAATCTACCTGTATATATATATATATATTTCTCAAAGTATGTAAATGTATATAAATATAAGAGAGCGAGGAATAAATGATACTAACGATAAATCTTCCATTAATCTTACAAATGATTGTTGTAAAATGGGAAAATAATTAAGAATTACTAATTGGTTAGGTTTAGAAGGGAAGGTGTGAAAGCTAATACACAAAGTGAGTACTGATAGAAAAAATTTTGAAGCACGCATTTCACGAACAAAACATTTGGCTGTTGAGGAAAGGAAATAGCGCTTGTTACTATACTATATCGCTATTAAAATAAACGCTAATTAACAAAATGAACAACATTTAACAAAATTAAAACAACTGAAAAGGTTTTCAAAATTTTTCAAACAACTGTAACTTTCAAACTTCATATCATGAGGAAAAGATTCTCAAACCACTGTAAATTTAAAAGTTCATAACTTTCAGCTTTTAATAATGTACAGTTCAACCTATTCTAGCTGAACTGTTCTAGCGTTGCTAACCAAGTTTTTCGAGATCCAAAACAACTTTTCCCGTTAAAATAAAATGATGTAAATTTTAATTCGTTCCAAGATGAGGAAACAATGAAACAGCAAAATATGCAACAGATATTTGCATCAAAAATTGTAGGAAAAAGAAAATATAAACAGCAATGGCCTGTTTACTTTACATCTTTACTTAACATCTTTACTTAACAGCTGTAACTTTCAAACATCATATCATGGGGAAAAGGTTTTGAGCAGGACAACTAAATTAAAAATAAATAAAAGAACTGTATTTTCAACATTTCACACCATAAGATGTACTGTATAGTGCATACTATAAATGGAAACGGGTGTATATAGATCAGGTTTAATTTTAACAAATTGTTTTATGTTTATGATGTTGGAAAAAGTTTTTCGAGATCCAAACCATTTTTTTCATTAAAATAACATTATATAGATTTTAATCCGTTCAAAGATGAGGAAAAACGTGGTAAATTCGGAGATATACTTCGGCAAACATTTTACACCATAATATGTACTGTATAGTGCATACTATAAATGGAAACGTGTATATAGATCGTGTTTAATTTTAATAGATTGTTTTATATTTATGATGTTGGAAAAAGAAAGCAAAAGTAAACGTTTCATACGTTTGGCTTTTAAAACATTCAAAGCATTAAAGGTTAAAATACAATACTAAAAAATATGCAACAGATAGTAACATCAAAAATCGTAGAAAAAAGAAAATATAAACAGCAATGACCTGTTTACTTTACATTTTTAAAGGAGACTCATCATCCAAAACAATTTAAGGCAACTCGACTGGAAGAGTTTACTCCCTAGCAAATTTCTTCGGTAGAGGAGGCGTTGTCCCACATGGTTTCTTCCTTTTTGTAAAGAATTTACGAAGCGTAAAATGCTTATTTGTTTTCGAGCGTTTCCGGAGCTTTTCTAATTGCAATTCGCATGCTCCAGTTTAGTCGAGAACCGAATCTATGTTTGAGCTTGGAGGCAAACAAATCTCACAATATTTGGTAAAAACCTAAGGCTAAAATAATTAGCACGCGCATGACCTTATATTTTATATAAAAACGCATCAGATCGCTATGGTGTAATTGCTCAGTGGTAGAGCAGACAAACAAAACTTTTGTCGATGAGAGAGCCAGCGTGAGTTCGAATCCATCAGATCGCTGAAAATCTAGATTTTAAGATCTATAGCCGAATTTCCGACGAACGAATACAAAAACACACGGACTTTGAGAAATAAATATATAGATATATGTATATGAAATATATATATTTATTTCATATATATATTTGATATGTAAACTGTATATACATATCAAAATATGGAATG
Source organism: Watersipora subatra (assembly GCF_963576615.1). Lineage (NCBI taxonomy): Eukaryota > Metazoa > Bryozoa > Gymnolaemata > Cheilostomatida > Watersiporidae > Watersipora > Watersipora subatra. Next base: position 7,707,346 of record NC_088713.1, read on the forward strand.
TACATATCAAGATAGAATGCCAATTCTACCGGTCTACGGTAATTCTTGTATGACTACCAGAATTAACGTAGACCGGTAGAATTGGTAATCGGTACTCAAATGTTTACGCGGCATTTGGAGAAAGTGAGTAAGACAAATTTTCAAATTGCGTTATTTGAGGCCTTTAAAACATTCATAATAGTATATTTGTAGCTGCATTTAAAATTTTATTTTAGCCAACATGAGTAAATACAAAATAAAATATATGCCAGTAGAGCCGCGTAGGACTAACCTTTGATTGCAAATAGCCAATGTGAATACGAGATATATTGACAAATATATCACACGTGACATCATTTTTGGCAAGTCTGGGCATGTTTTTTTGGCCTGAGCGTTTTTACGACGACCAGATTTTTTCGATTTTAATCTTCAAATATCTTGACAATGAGATCGCCTAACACAACGAACAACATATCAACTGATTGAGAAAAAAAATGCTTTCTTTTAAAATCAACTCAAATTTGACACAACCACATCTTTAAGTGTGTGACTCAGAGCTTCCAATGCTGCTTTATGTGCCACTGTGCATTCATCCCAAACAATTAGTTTTGTGGTCTTTAGTATGGAGCCATTTCAGAACCTTCATGAATTTTGCAAACATGAGTTTCTAGGAGCCCGATATCCAACGGTAGATTAAACATGGAATGAGATGTGCTTCCACTTTCCAGCAATGTAGCTGCTATGCCTGAAGATGTGACTGCCCGTTCAACTTGTCGGTTAGATATGATCTTAGCAAGCAAAAGATTAAGCAAGAAAGTTTTACGAGTTCTACCGAGAGCGTCCAAGAAAGATATTGCATCATGCTCATCATTCACAGCTTTTAAAACTTTTCCATACACCAAAGTCGGGTCAAAAGTAAGGTCCAAACTTTACCTTCATCCGACTGTGATTTGATACCGTAATTTGATACTGTGATTCAATTTGATAACTTCTCTGCTGTTAACAAATCTATCTAAATTTGTCATGTCATAATTGGTTTTTCATAACAATTCTGTCTGTGGAAGCCGGTCTAAATCACTGCATGGCAAATTGATTCCGAGTTGCTCTAGTCTCTTACCGGAAATGTTAATGACTTTCTCTTTTAACAAAATCAAAGAATTGTTAGAAGTTTTGTCTGTAATATCTAAAGAGATCTGTGGTTGAAGTAGAATTAATTGTCGACATACATTTTTACTTATGCTTTCTCTATGATCTAGCCGTAATTGTTAAGGATCAGACAAATTGCAGGTGATAAGAACAACAGCAAAAAGATTACGCAACTGAGAATGTGAATCTGCAACTGAAGCTTTCTAAACAGTGTTGTGATACTGTCTGTCATCTTCTAGTAGTCCTTGATTAAGACACGCTTCTTTAAATGTTGAGCAAACAGCTCCATCAACAGTTCAAAGCTGTTCCAATGAAGTAGGTCCTGTATTTTAATGTAGTAAAATGTGACAGTGAAAACATTCTACATTTGTTAAAAGAACAGTATATACGTACTTTTCCCAGCGCATCTAATGCATTTATGTGAGGCCAATTTTCAAACACCTTTTTTTGTTTTTCAGATTGCCATTTTTTCTTAACTGTTCATGCGTAATAAGTAAGCATTTGCTGATATAGTCAAGTTTGAGCAATTTCATCATTTTGGTACGCATTAAAAACTTTGTTAAAGTAGTCTTTGGTGGTTTTTGGGCACGTTGTTCGATGTTGTCTTCATTGAAGTATACTGCAGCATATTTCTGATGGATCAGTAAACCTAAAATTATCCAAACAGCCTCATTGCTGGAAATATATCTATTGGTTTGAAAGGCACTCACTTCATCCTTGTCATTTTCTATTACAAAAGTTGCTTGATGAATGTATTTGCAAATGCATTTTATGGATTAAACTGAATGACAATATTCCACATTGAGATGGATGTTGAAAATCTTTGATAGAAGAGGGCAGTATAGCAAAAACCATTTTGTCGGATTCTATTTCTGTGCTACTATGTTGAATTATTGCAAAATGTCTTCCCATCCCTGGCATTCGTCTTCTATACTGCGGATATCCATCATCAGCAGTCGGAGTGCCCTAAATAAGTGGTGGCGGGAATAATTTTTTGGTGCATATTCCATCTTTTATAAAAGGAAAAAGGCGATTTAGGTTTTTACATGGTTCATGTATCATTTGCTTGGTAACGATGCTGGACAAAATTGGGTCCTCTTCTTTATCTGGAATTTTTTGCGGATATTTTTGAGTCGAAAGGAATTGAGCTTTTTTCTATCAGCCATAGAAGAAGATGAAAATGAGGCAAACCACATTTTGCCATTCAATTGAATAAAGAAAACGTTGAGCATTGTCAAAAATATTTTCCCTTTATTAGCAAGTTGAGCAGTAGTTTCACTTTTAGCCTAAACACTCTAGCTACAATGTCATGTCTTTTATGAGCTGCTTGTCTATCTATGAGAGCTTTTTATATCCGCCCATTTTGAATTCCTTGTCAATGTTACAAAGAGATCTGGCCTTCTATGCTGACTGACATAGGTCGTAGAATCCTGGGCATACCCATGCATGTATCGTAGGCTACCAGTGAAGGAAGAAGAAAGAGTGATTAATTGGCCAATGTTCTGTGCACCTTCATTTAGCATATTGTCTCTTAGGTGAATGTAACTGTCGGCTCTAAGTCTTCTTTGGTAATGTCTAATGTAAAACAACATTTCACTTTCAATTTTTGCGGACATGTCTGTCAAAAATTGGTGGAGCAGGTGTCTGCATCTGGGTAAGTGGTTTGATACTTTGTTTTGTATCCTACAGGGGTAAAAACCATGGCAGATATTGTCTTCCTTTGTGCTTCATTAACTGTGTTTGGGTCAACCTGCCTAATTGTAAGATGATACATGTAGGAAAAGTTTATTAGTTTATCCGTGCTCAGCAATAATAGTTGCCAGCGTTGAGTCGTAAGCTAAGGTTTTGTTTAACTCACAGCATAACATTTCTTTAAATTCTGTAGAAGGCAACGAGATTCAAATTACTACTCTTAATTATGAAGTTTTCAATTGCTAAGGAATTGTTTATTAGAGAAAACAGGTTAGTTGCATATGCTGTTTTATTTTTTTATACCATGTTATATTGTTTTTATCGCAGTTCAGTTGATGTTCCGTACTTTTACTTGCCATTATACTGTAACTTTTTATGTTCTATTGCATTCATATTTATTGTGCTTAGCAAGAACGTATAAAAATAAAACTGAAATGTTATTTTACGTTTTGCAGTACTCAATAAAGGTCGTAATCTGCATACTAATCGCTGAACTCACTTCTCAAATGATCCCATGCGTTAAATAAAGTTAAGAGTTTCCATCAAAACTCTACAATACATACATGTATCTACATACATAAGTATGTACATATGTACATACGTGCATACATAGGTACATACATATGTATGTATGTACATACATACATACATATATACATACATACATATGTTCATATGTACATACGTACATACATATGTACATACGTACATACATACATATGTACATACGTACATACATACGTACTTATGTATGTATATTTATGTATATGTATGTATATAAACATATATACATACATATATACACACATCTATACATATATACACACTTATTTAAATACATATATACATACATACTTATATACATACATACATATACTTACGCATATGCTCCCTCACTTCGGTTTGGTTGAGCACTCTGTGAGAGCTGTGGCACTATTAGCCTTTGTGCAAAGCTCATCACTTTTGTGATTTGAGCATTCTAGTGCCAGCACATTGACTTTCTTAAAGTCTGTGAGGCAACCTGGTTGTTTCATGGCAGGAAGTCAACTCTCATTGGTAATGGGATTTGTGTCCCTTGCAAAAGCTCTGAGCTGCACTGATGAGGCTTCAATAGCCGAAACAGTACTGTCTGTAGCATGAGTACATACATACTTATATACATACATTCTTATATACTTACATACTTATATACATACTTACATACATGTATACAGGCATTCATATTTACATATGACATAATATGTAATGTAAAGAGGCCTACGCCATTATTGAGTCTCTACAGACCTGTTTTAACCAGACGTAGGTCCCCTCTCATCAGGTAATGGCTTTAAAAAGCAAAAAGCTTCTGAAGGTATCATCTGATAGGAGGACTTATTAGTTAATCAGTAAAGATATATTTTGAGAAGACATAAGTCTGCTCAAAACAGATCTGTAGAGATTGAATAACAGGCAAGTACTTTGGCAATCACTACTAACAGGTAGCAGTGATTGCCAAAAGCAGGAGAAGAGAAAGTAAATGATGCTAAGAACGAGCCAAGTCTCTAGTCGGTCAACCACATAGCAGGTCAAATAATATGTTGGTCTTCTGGTTGAGGAGCAGGTTTAACTAAGCAAAAAGCATATAAAAAGAGCCATGAAAAGCAGAGAATGTAGAAGCCTCACATTGTGCAGTTAATTATGTTTCCATTACATGTTTAGCTGTACTTTTATATAGACATAAATACTGCATAGGTTTACGTGATGAATTATATCAATGAAAATGCCAATCTAGAAATGCCTTTCTTGGCAGCCTACAAGCGCACTGAAGAGTTTCAGCAGCCCATGGCTTCCGTTACCGGGCAACCGTTGACTTATATGGATAGATATGGGCAGCCATTACGTAGCAAAGTACAGGCACTAAAAGACATAGGGGGTTGACATGTAAGGAATGTGGCTGGTTACCACTAGGAATTACTGACCGTTAGTTTGATAGAATATTGCTCAGGGGGTCTGTTGCTGGCTACAAGTCTAAACCGGCCTGGGTTATGAGTCTTATGCATGAGTCTTACGAACTAACTTGTACATATTTAAGCCGACTTTACAGTCGACACGTACATGTGTGGGGGATCAATATGTGGATGAGGAGTCATCCCATTTTGGCTCGAGTTTTGCATCACCAAGCGCAAAAACAGCAGCAACAAGTTTATCTGAAGGAGATTTTCTTAGCAGCCAAGAAAAATTGCATGGCTGGCCAAATTACAATTCGAGCAGTTGGCAATATTGCTAACATGTTACCAAGGCTCACTCAGCATGTCTTCAGCATACTTGACTTATATATATATATATATATATATATATTTATATATATACATATATATATACATATATATATACATATATATATGTATATATACATATATATATACAGTCAAACATGGATAACTAGCCCACGGATAGCACGAACACAGGGTTAACTCGAACGGTTTCTTTGGTCCGTTCCCACGTAATGATAAATTGCTATAGATAACTCGAACTCAACAATGTTAACTCGAACTGTCGTTTGCCCAACGACTACCGAAACGGTTGTTATCGCTTTAGAAATTCACTTTATTCTAAGCCATTGAAGTAAACCTCAACTTTTCGTAATTCAGAAGCGTCATTATTACCACCATCGGCAAGATATTTTTGTCAACGACTTTTCTAAAGGTTTGGTGAAATTTGATTTACACAAAACATCTGCTTAGCGGTTGCCCTTCGGAAGCAAGGAAAGTGGTATTTGTTAAGAGCAACACTCCGAGGCAGTTCAATTAGAAGTTTTACAAGGTTTTACGGTACATTGTATATCACTCTATCACTCACGCTTTTTGAATGGATACTTATTGAGCGTACATGTATTCTGTGTTTAGGTCAAACAATGAATAGTTTTCCGACGTTGATTCCGTGTTGAATCAATGTCGGAATGTTGAATGTTTAAAACGTCTTAAAACTTGTTGTAATTAAACGTATACGTTTTCTTAGCTAAAAAAACTATTCATCGTTTGACCTAAACACAGAATACCTGTGTACATTCAATAAGTATCAATTCAAAAAGCATGAGTGGTATACAATGTACCGTAAAACCTCATAAAACTTCTAATTGAACAGCCTCGGAGTGTTGCTCTTAATGAATCCCAGGTAAAGTGAGGTAATCTTTGCATAAACTTCAAGAAAAATCGGCAAAATTTATCGTGGGTAAAACGCTCAAAAGAAAAAGATGTCTTTTCTTTTGAGCATTTCAACAACGATCAAGATGTGCCAATGTCAATCTAAAAAACGTCCTGGCAATAACATCACCTCAAACAACGAACCAATCTCAAGTGGTAGAAAAATATCTATACTTTGTGATAAAAACGTTTTAAACTTTACATTAGAAGCATTTAATTTGAAACAAGCCATTTGCGCCTTTTATTTATGTTATAGTTTGTATATGTTCATGTATCTACTAATAAATAAGTAAATATATAGACTTGTGACAGTGCTCTGGTAACTTGAACGCTCTGATAATTCGAACACTTTCGCTCGGTCCCATGAAGTTCGAGTTATCCATGTTTGACTGTATCTATATATATCTCAAAAATTTTCATCTGTCAGATGTTGGCCTGTTCAGATACAGCTATTAAAATTTTGGAATGAAAAATCTGCATCGCAGAAGAGTTGATCTCAAATCTCCAGTTTTTCAGATGATAAACTATTCCATTAATATTGATGCGAGATTGATTGAATCATTGTGCGATATATGTCGCTATATAGGTGAAAATACAAATACTGCTCTGCATTATGGCACAACATCCTTTTATGCTTGCTCTCATGGCTCTCATTAATAAGTTTAACATTAGCCTAATCTTTCCTTTTCAAATTAGCCTTTGGCAATGTTTTAGGCTAATGGCAAGTGGCTGGCAACTATATTACCTGTCATTGTTTAGAATATGAGTTTTAATACCCACGCAACACCAGGCAGTCAGCTTGTAGCTTCTATACACCACTGTGACTATGTGTTATTAGCAAAAACCAAGTAAGGAAAAATAGGATTAGAGATAATAAAAAGACACAACGGAAGAAGGGAGCGTAAAGATCTATGTTCTCATTTGCTACTAGCAACAAAAGTGTGTTATTATTTAATAATCTCTACATTATATATACATCCTTGGTTAGCTCTCTTGCATTTACAAGTGTAACCGTTTGGATGCTTATCATTTGTAAACTTGTTTAAGAATTGCACTATATTATCCTGAACTGCAATCTATTATTGTCCTTTGCCTTTTCATGATTTTTGCAGAGCAGCATTAATAAAATGCTAGACTGAATAACTAGCTACGCGGTTATAAGAACATGTGAAGAACTTCACTTTTCCTTTTTAAACATGACTTTTCCTATCTGAACTTCACTTTTCCTTTCAGAGCATCTCTGTTCCTTTCTGAACTTCACTTTTCTTTTCTGAACATCACTGTTCCTTTCTGAACATCACTGCTTTTCTCTAGACATCACTGTTCCATTCTGAACATCGCTGTTTCTTTCTGAACATCTCTGCTCTTCTCTAGACATCACTGTTCCCTTCTGAACATCACTGCTTTTCTCTAGACATCACTGTTCCCTTCTGAACATCACTGCTTTTCTCTAGACATCACTGTTCCCTTCTGAACATCACTGCTTTTCTCGAGACATCACTGTTCCCTTCTGAACATCACTGCTTTTCTCTAGACATCACTGTTCCCTTCTGAACATCACTGCTCTTTATTACACAGTTAACAGCAATTAGAGCAGTACATGAGAGCTACTACTTGTTTGGTATAATACAGCTTGTATTCGAAACACACCTGCAAATGGCTAGTCTATGCTGTCTTCTGCAAAGGAATGCTGAATCGGATAGGAATCTTTATGCAAATGTGTAACAGTATTCATATTCAATGTTCATCTATGTTTTTAATAAAACTAACATTTAATTCTGTATAAAAATGCATTTTGCTCTTACAAAATATTGTTCAACGTACTTAAGAAAACAAAACTAACACAGCAAAATCTCATTCATAAAATAGTCAATAAAGCCAACAGCTTTTATGCTAACTTTGATAGTTTCTTGCTGTTTTTAAGATAAAGTAGACTATTTTTAGCAACTGTATGCATTTAGACGCCTTTATAATTAAGACCAGTACACCTCTCTGTCAATTTTTCAACTGAACCAACCGCTCAAAATTTGAGCATTTAGTTGAATTAAGCTTTCATCTAATTTTTCTATTACGCTGAGAATAATCTGGAAATCAAGAACTTGTGCTATTAAGACTAAAGACGTCATAGACTTAAGTTGGCATTGTGCAAATTCAGGTATATCTGGCATAGTGCCAAGGCTATCCTAAAGCTATAAAAGCAAGTAGATAGCATAAAAGCTGTTATATAAGCGTTTGAAAAGCGGCTCACTAATTCAAATGTTTTCGCCGATTTCCTTTAACAGTGTGCGAGCTAGTCAGAAGATGGTATTTATTCCTATTCATTAAGAAAAGTGCTGAAGAACACGAAACTCAGGTAAAAAATGGTGCATTGCAGCAAATATATGTTGTTCACTTAATATATGACTGAATTTTTTTTCAATTTAGTTAACTGATTAGATAAATTCTTTGTTTTGTAATAGTTAAATTTTACAAAATTTTCTGTGTAGCTAAACACCTGTACATTTTTCTCTTAATCCACTCTGTATTTGTTATCTGTCTCCTTATGCGCAAGTGTTCCATTCAATTTCAGTTTAGTTATAAAAGAGATAATTGGTTGCTGTGGTAATACATACTCTGACCTATTTTTGCCAGCCGCACAGTTTGAAGAAGGTCTTGTAATGGATGACAGTACCCGTGGGCGGTGTCTACAAGATTTGCTCAATCAGACAACAGATCAAGGTAGTTACTTTCGGATGTGTTATGTTTGTTACTCTATAGATAAAAATGAAGCTTTAACGGATATAAAAGCTAGTAGTATTTAGTAATACAAAAGGTTGAATAGTATCTATAGCAGTCAATAAATTTTTAACAATATAACTTAAAAATCAAATTTTTTAATTTTTGTTTTTATTTGCAAATCTGAAGCACCACCTTGATAAGTTTATGGCTTTTTGTAATTTTAAAGTAATAAATATGCAAAATTTATTAAAATCAAATACGCAGTAACCTAGCCCTTCATTTGTGAAAATCTGTTGAGTATTAATGTTACGACAATTGGGCACTTCAACATTTTTTTTAAATAAAATAACTTTGTGATCAATTATCGGTAGTTGGTAATTGCAAATTAAAAACACCATAAACAGCTTGGTAATTAAATAATGGCTTGTTGAAAATAATAAATGCAATGCATGATTGTTGAAAAAATAATAGTGTATTACAAATAGTAAACACATTAAACAGTCCTAAAAAATTGGATATAAATATTATAAATAGTAAACCCAAAAAGTAATTTAAACTAACAATTTATTACAACTAATAAATGTGATCAATAAATTTTAAATAATAATCGGATAAAAATGATAAACACGATGTGTAACTTGTCAAATGACCCACACATTTTTAAATAGTATACTATGATGTATTCTTTGATTAAGTTATGGTTTACAATAAATAGTAAACAAAATAACCAAGTTTTGAATTAAATTCCAATTTATTATATAAAAAATCACAATAAATAGTTTTATCAAACAAATTTTATTGCAAATAGTAAACACAGTCAATCAATGTTCAAATAATTAGCGATGTATTACATATGATAAAACTAATAAATAACTTGCAAACAAAATATTTTTTGGTATTTGTTTGCAATTTTAGTTCAGAAGACATGGAATTATTTTAACACCATCGTTTTATGTTTATCTTTTTTGATCAGTTGCACATTTTCATTTTAGAAGAAACTCACCAACTTGTTACAACTGCTGACAAAAGTCTCCCATCAGCTCGGCAACAACAGCTGCCACCGCCTGAAATTTCTGCCCTTCCTTTGTCTCAATATTTTCGAATGAATAAACCAAATTTTTCGCTGCAAACTGGAGAGAGTGTACCACACAGTAATGGAAGTAGACACCACAGTGTTGATGGTGGCATTCAAAATCCACCTTCTCATCATAAAGGAACTAGCAACATAAAGACAAATGGCAATTATAAAGAGTTTAGTAAAGGTTGGAACACGTCTAAATGTGGTAGTAGTGGTTCTCATGTTTTTTCTAGTCCAACTTTTTATTCACTTTTTCCTTTGGCTTCTACAGATAGAATCACTTGGCTTAAAGATGATCAGAACGCATCAGAATGTGAAAGAGATGAACCTCTACAAGCCATCAACAATCTAGCATATCATCAGGGTGCTTATGGTCAAATGTTCAACTCAAAACTAAATCCAGATATAGATGTTTCAGAGCATGCACCTCCATTTCAAATTGTTCCAAAGCTAAATCCAGATATAGATGCTTCAGAGCATGCACCTCCATTTCAGAGTGTTCCATTGTACCAGAAGCCTCCGTCTTATGAAGCAGCATTTCCAATTTCACCATCTGAACCAGCTGAAAGAGATAACAAGAAAAACTAGCTCCATGGATTTGGAAACAAGCAAGATTTTTGACATTTACATGGAATTATAGCACTTTTGAAAAAATATTTTTAATTTTCTGTAGATGTCGCAAAATTGTTTCCTTGCAAATAATTGGATTTTAATCAGCAAAAATTGATTGATTAAGCAATACAATGGCAGAAATAAATTGGCTATCATTTAAACAATATAAACTTTGAAATTTGATGCATTTAGCAACTGATTTAGATTTAGTAGCATTGATGAAATAGCGTGTTTAAAACACTACCAAAAAAAATGTTTATTAGATTTACCTTCATGTTATCGACAATAATAAATATACTGCAAAAGTAGTAACTTTTTTTAAATTAATTTTCAGTTTGCTGCAAAAAGATACTATTATAATACTAGAAATTCCACTGTCATACAGCTCACGACCAAAGTGATATTGGAAAAAAGAAAGGATACTGATGGTTGAGAAATGCAATATTAGCAGTCAAATAGGATAACTGCAATGGTAGCTGTAATGTACTGGGTGTTATTATATACAACAAATAGCAATAATGAAAGGAAAAGATTATATGTTTATATCTCTCTTCTTGCAAAAAATGAAATGCAATATTGGCCAATATTATAAGTAAAATGCACCGATATTATTAGAATAACCAATATTATTTATATAGCAATAATAAAAAACCAATGCACAATTTTGTTTACATTTCAAAACGGCATAGCTAACAATATCACGAAGTTGTGATATTTATATAGATTTTTAGAAAATCTGTACGACGTAGTCATTGTCCTGTAGTCATCCAAACTTTTAATTAATTATTGCAATAATCTCATTAGAACCGTTAGAAAAAATATCATCGTCATGCCTTTACTTACACTGCGTTAGATTTTTAGAAAGTCTGTACTACGTAGTCATTGTTCTGTAGTCATCCTAACTTATAATTAATGATTGTAATAATCTCATAAGAAACGTTAAAAAATATCATCATCAATTGCTTTACTTATACTGCGTTGGACATCAGTTAGAATGGGAAAGTATTCAAATGTGTCGGCAAATGAAAATGAAAAAATTGAAATCGGCAAAAGTGAAACGATTTCTGTACTTCTATGTCAGTTGCCAAAACCATCGGCAATTCGACAATGCTATAGACTGGTGAAAAGTGCACGTTATTCTTTCGTGAAACGGGCAAGACTTCATCGTTCTATTATCTGTCCCTCGGCGTTTCAATTTTCGGTCTTAACTTTTATTAAACCAAGCTTTTCAAGTGTTTTGTGGCGATTTTCGTTGAAATTAATCTGTCTATTTGTGTATAATCCGATCAGATGGGTAAGTTTTAAAATAGTACCGGCGGTTTACAAAGACTTGGTAACATATTTAAATAGGTTTAAATGTGTTTTGTATCGTTATTATATTTTAACGACTTTACATAACGATGCTTAAATTTGTTGATGAAATTTCTTGACGAGGGTTCGTCTCATTGTTGATGAATAATTTTCGTAAGTTGTGTGCACATGCATTTATCATAAAAACTCCCACACTTCACTCCGCTCGTTGGGTCATGGGATTATATTATAATTATTATAATATAGATGAAAATGAAGTAATAGCTGGTATGAAAGCTAGTAGTACTTACTAATATGAAAGGTTGGATAGTATCTATAGCAGTCAATGAATTTGTAACAAGATAATTTAACAATTAAATTTCTTCAGTAGATGTCCTTGAAACTGTTGCCTTGCAGATGGTTCCTTTTGTATCAGTAAAAATGGCTAAAGTAATGCAAGTGCAGGACTAAAAAGGCTATTGTGCCAAAATATAAATCCTTGAAATTGTTGCATCTTTGATAAGTTACTGTGTTGGAAAAACTGTAAACAAATAACATGTTCATTTAATGTGCTGTACCTCCAAGTTAACAACATTGATAAGCTTAATGGAAGATTATTAATTTATATTAAAATAGTTTGCAGTTACATGTAGCTACAATATATACATATATATTGTATATACATGTATTTTATATATTATGTATAGACATATATTACATATATTATATGTATATATTATATTTGTTATATATATTATACAAATTTATATATGTTATAGATATATATATATATATCATATGTATAGATTATATGTATAATATATATATAGAATATATAGACTAGAAATTCCACTGTCATACAGCCCACAACCAAAGTGATAATGGAACAAAGAAAGAGTACTGTTGATTGTTGAAAAAGTAGTTTTCAGCAGGAATTGACAGAGTATAGTGTAAGTGAGACCTGTTTGAAATAGAAATAGAAATATAAATGTTCTAGAAATAGCTTAAAAAGCTTGGTTTAATACTATAATAAATCACACCCAATCACACACAAAATCACACCTAATCTACTACTATCTCAAACCTGTTTTACAACGATAAAAAAAATTAATTTAAGCTATAGGCTTAACCTACTGTAATGTATGTATTTTAACAACAACAATAAGGAAATATGTTTATGATAACTCTGAAATGCAAAAGTAGATGTAAGCAGCAAGCTAATGTTTACTATACACAGTTTGAATGCTGGTTGCGTTAAATGTAGAATGGTATTGATAGCGATCTTTAACAGAAAGCAAGTATGAGCATTCACAAGTCTGAAAGTTTCATGCAAACTGCAGCAAAATAAAAAAAGGTTCTCGTCATAAAGGGTAGTTGTAGTTCCGCCCTAGCTTGTACATAAGTTGTAAAGAATTTCGGCTAACGTTTTAAACAATGAAACCTTCGGTGATTGGACAAAAAAACATAGGCTGATAAACTGTGTACCACAATTTCGTACCTGTAATTCGGTCTACGCCTCAAACGGTCTACCTTTATTACAGAAACCTTCGAATAAATTCGATTACAGGTAAACAATGCCATAGACTGGTGAAATGAGCACGGTTTTCTTGTGAATTGCGCACTGCTAAAGAGTTCTACTTTATTTTTACTTTATTGGCGTATCGTAGGCCGGTCTTAACTTTTATTAATCCAAGCTTTTCAAGCGTTTTGTGGCGATTTTTCGTTCAAACTAATCTGTCTATTTGTGTATAATCTGATCAGATGGGTAAGTTTTAAGGTAATGCCGACGGTTTACAAAGACTTGATAACATATTTAAATAGGCTTAAATGTGTTTTGTATCGTTATTATGCTTTAACGACTCTACAAAACGATGGTTAAATTTGTTGATGAGATTTCGAGACAAGGGTTCGTCTCATTGTTGATGAATAATTTTCGTAAGTTGTGTGCACATGCATTTCTCATAAAAACTCTCAAACTTTGCTCCGCTCATTTGGTCGTGGGATAATATATATATATATAATATATACATTTTTTATATATGTGAATTTCAGTGTTTGTCAGTTTGTCATTTAATTGGCCAATAGTAGCATATTAGATGTAGGAACTGAAAAACCACTTTGCACTGGATTTGAACTCGGAACCTTCAGGTCTGCAGGTTGACCTTCTAGCAACTATGGTAACTTTTAATTATCATTTTTACATAGCTTATCTGTCATTATACAAAATTTATCGGTTTGACATTGTTTTTTTTCGATACATCAGTTTGAAATATTGGAGTTGTACTACCATTTTTACTTTAGTCGCTATTGCAGGTTACAAGCTAAGTGTGCGCTTTTTATTATTAATTACTATTACATTTTTTATTTGTTTTTGAAGCATTTTGAATAGCTAACTTTCATTAATTTAACGAAAGTAATGCAATTTTAATTTGTCATATTTACATGTATTTTCTAATTTACACACCTTCAACTTGTGGTTCTACTAGCAATCATTTCTAAGGTCAATCGGTAAAAATTGTAAAAACCAATTAAATAAAAAACGAGAACATTTTTTGCATGGACAGTTGCTTTAACTCAAGTAAGAATTGGCACTGAATTCTCTTTCTGTCCGGTTAGCTAAAGTACCTTCTCACGCTTCACATCAACGCTGTATTTAGTTTTAATATCTCATAAATAACAAACGAGAACACTTTTTGCATGGACAGTTGTATGTTGCCTTATCTGAAGTAGGAGTTGACACTGAATTCTCTCTCTGTTTGGTTGGCTAAGGTACTTTCGCATGCTTCACATCAACACTGTATTTAGTTTTAATATCTCATTTTTACATTTGTGCCAGTATTATTTATCTATCCAAATACTAAGTTATCTATCCAAATTTTTAATACAAACATAACATTTGTATCCAGTTGCTTCTTCTACAGCAGTAATTCTTTCATACACTCATTTTCATAGATTTATTGTTATTCACTTAGCATATCCATAATTTTTATTTTGTTTATAGCAATTAATGTATTAATTCTGCATGTCCCAAAAATTAATCATTGTAATCGCTATTGTATATAGCGATTACAATGATTAACAGACGTTACAGATTAACGATTATTTAATGATTAACAGATTACAGATATAACAGACTTTATATAGCCATTTGCTGCATATCATTTTACATTTAAACACCTCTAGGGTTGTTTTATTCTTTATTTGAGCTGCACTAAACGCTTGCTTATGAGAGGAAATTTAAAAGTTACAATGGTAATGTAATACGGTGTTGCATATGGTAAATGAAAATAAAATTTATGTGCAAACGCATTTTCATTCTCCGAGCAATGCTGGGCATTTAGACAATCTTTACCATGATGTGGGCCAGACCTGTCTATCCATCTGTCAGCTTGTACAAAACCTTGCTTATAGGTCACGGATAAAAGTATTTTTAAAGGATTTCCAGCTCTCAATTTCAGACCTAGTAATCTTGCGTTATACTAATTATACTAACAACTTTTGTGCAGTTTGAAATCATGTTGTAGTTAGTCATCATTAGTAAGTTAGAAATCGTTGACACCTAACAATCTCTCATGAATTATTGGACTGCCAAGGTACTAGCACAGCAACAGTTCAAGTTTTTGTGCAACAGTGTAATAGGTCTGTAAAACTGTAGAACTTCAGTAAATATGATAAAACATTATGTTAACTTCTTTGTAAATCCTGAAACTTGATCAGGGTTATTAAAAATTCCAAATATTTTCAAGGAAGGATTTTACAAACATTTTTCTGATAGTTTATTTAGTTAAAATCTACGAGTAGAAGCAACACTTAGTGATTACCTCATTCAAATGGGTTTCTAAGAAAAAAATTAAAATAACTGCAATCAAAATGGCTGGTCCAATATCCTGTAGTAGGACAGGAAAAATAATTATTGAGTATGCACTTTCAAGGTATGACATGAAAAAGAGTGTGTATTTTGAAAGTTCAAAAAATTTGCATGCATACTTTTGATGAGTAATAAAAATTGTATCGTTTTGATTAATTTGGCTGGCAGGACTTTAAACAGTTAATTTTATAGATACCGCTTATACTAATTGCATGTGATGTTTCTGCTCCACGTCTTTGCTCTCACTCTTACAGATTTGAGAAATAAGTTTCAAAACACTTTCTCTGTTTTAAGGATAGTTTTTGCTACTGAAAAGCAAATATAACCCATACTATTGTGTCTCTGCTGTATATATACTATAATGGTATTGTATTCTTTTACTTTTAGAGTGCGCAACAAAGAAAATGTTGATGTAGATATCATGAAAAACATACTTTTGGATGACCAATCTGATGTTAACTTTCAAAATATAAAAAAAGTAATAGACAAATTCTGTGAGTCAATGAAATACAAGGCTTTTGATAGATTTTGTCATCTGTCTGTCTGTCTTTCTGAATGTCTGACCGTCTGACTGACTGACCTACTATTTGTCTGTCGATCTATCTGGCAGACTGACTGGCTGTGTGGGGCTTTTCATGGAATGAAAACTCTAAGGTTGCATGCGGAATAGCTTTACTTACATGTAAATCAATTTATTAATTGTTACAAGCAATATTTTGCTGTCATTTATACAGTTATCTTGAAAACAGTAGATGTTCTGCTACTATAACCAGATCATGAAATAAGCGATAGTCGATGTTTTAGATTGTGAAGCCATCACTTAGTCAGGATCGTGTGAAGCCCCCAAGCTATGTCCCATAAAAAGGTGTATCAGGGCATATTATTAGCTTCAAGTGTTGAAGAGGATACTTCGATAAAATTATAGCAAAGTTGAACATTTCAAATGAGCTTGCACAAAGTTAAATGAGTTTACAGGTCTTAAAAACTATAACACATAAATAAAGCTTTGTACCATGTCAAAAATGTCTGCATACTAACAAAGAACTGCCGTAGTACCATTCATATAACATTATGTGCAACAGAGATCAGCTACATGTATCTAATCTTTGAAAAAGGGTAGATAACTCCCATCAAAAAGATGAGAGGTAATCAAACCTCAAAACCTATATTAAGATATACCAATAACTTGGGTGGCCTAAGCTTACGAAAAATTCCTATGGAAATCTCCGCAATGCCTACAGCTGCCAATTAAAAAACATGAACCACGTTTCCATATAGCATTAGTTCAGTGACGCCTAGTCGTACCAGTGCTAAAGTTCCTCGCTGTTTTGACAAACGGATCATGCTTCAATGAACACTACAGTAGAGGGATGGTTGTGTGACACCTTATGTCAAGGCCAAGCAAAACCGATCTGCGCGCACAAGCGCGATGCCACTGGTTGCCGAGGTGATTTCCTCAGAATAAGGATGGCTCATCGCTTAGGTGTTTTACTTCCATACAGCGACACTGAATCATGACAGAATGGGAATGACAAGATTATTTCCATGATGACATTGTACTGTCATATGAGAGGCATTGCTTTGCTAGCAGCAGAGGCACACACAAGCAGAGGCGGTGTGTGTAGCAAAAGCACCGTTGCACTATTTCTGTTATCTTGGCAAAACATGTCTGAACGGTGTGTCAAGTAAACCTCAAATAATAGAAACACACTGTTTCAAAGAGCACAATTTAAGGCTGCATGTCACTAGAGTAGGTTGTTTGTAGGTCACAGGTTCTGAACCATTAGGTTTAGTTATGTTTTATATGTTATACAGTTACAGAAGAGCGATCATATGTTCGATTTAAAAGTGATATGCGTGCTGCTGAGGCGTACGTTTTTGACTGCCTAACTGAATCCGATAAGATGGAAGCTCTCAAAGAGATCCTCCAAACTTGTGAAAAGAAAATTTCTTTGTATGATCATAACATGCCAGCTAAGTTCTGGTATGCTGTGCAATGGGTAAGTACAGTGTGTTCTTACTAAACCCTAAATGTTTGAGTGTTTTAATATGTAGTTCTACTTGTTGCCAGCGATGCGTAGATACTGTAGATTGTGTGTACATAAACAAAGTCGACTGATACTTTTAGCACAAAACCAGTACTGATGTTTCCTTCTCCTTAATCACAGTAAGACTGAACTGGTACATTAGCTTTGAGGCGTGGTCACACGAGCACCGAACCAACGTAGGATCGGTTCTGTTCGAAGGCTGGTTCGGTTCGTGGCACATGTCACACGGCATCCGAAGTCATTTCGCTTCCTAGATACCATATGTATAGAGACAGAACACGGTTTCATTAGTAGTTTTTATGTATTTGAGTTAAATATTTCTATTGTAAACAAAAAACTTTGAGGAACAATTATAAATTATGATTACAACACAGATTTATCAGAAGATCGTTCAGCTGCTCAAAACAAATCACTCGATACAAAGATTTTGCCAACCCTTCCCATCAACATAATTATATTTTTTATTAACATATTAATGTTTTTCTATGCTGAGTACATAACAAACAAAAACAGTCTTTATCATAGTACTGTGGTTTTACATTAATAAATCAGTCAATGATACTTCTTCAGAATGAGTATGAAACATTACTTATATACTACACGAAAGAAAATCACAACCATTCTCTTGCATTTATGCAAAACTCAAGTGCAACATCTTACATTTATGCAACACAATCACAAGTCTGGGTGAACATTGTCGTAAATTGCTTTGTTGTTTATTTAACGAAATAAAAGTATCGTTCCATTTCTTTTTTAACTTTACTCACACGCACGTAAGGAGAAATGTGACGCGTGCTCGCTAAAATTCTAAAAATTTTAACCAGCCAATAAGAGCAAGTTTTGGCTGCAAAATTTTGAGCAGGACCGAAATGGTTTGTTTCGGCCAGAAATGTCTTCGACCGAACTTTTTACAGCTGAGAGCGACGTTGTTTTGTGTCAATTAGTTCGGTTCGGCGCTCGTGTGATCACCCCTTTAGTTTGACTGACTTTCTGTTAGCTTTCGTGATGCTTTCTGTTCAGCATTTCTGTCAGTGAGCATTTTAGCTTGCACGCAGCCTAGATAACCCATTAGACAGGCAGTGAATTTAATTTTTTATAAAGCTGTTTGTTCTAAAAATTCTTGATTGTCAAAGCCATCTCACAGTGTTGAAAGATTTCTTGCAAGAACCAACTTTATTTTATTCATTGCACAGTTCAAAAACACAGTGAAAAATAAGTTTATTAACAATATATATTAAAATCATATATAGGTTGAACTCAAGGTAAAAACTAAACTTGATGCAAAAACTATAAATTCAAATAATAATTAATGAACAAACATTTTTATGAATGCCTTATCTTTGTGTTAAAAACAGTAAAGCAAAACTTTAACTTAGGAGGTACAAAATACATTTGCTACATAAGTAGAAATGGTCTTGGAATATAGATCTAGTCTGTTTAAACAATGCAAACAAAAAATTAATAACATAGCTGTTTTGAGTTTCTGAAGCTTGCAAACTATGTTTACTGTTTCTTTGTAATTTTTCTCCCTTTTTGTTGACGATTGATCATTTTTATTTTTTCACACCCACCAGAGTTTACTAACTTTTCTCACAAATTGTCTTATATTTTTTGCACATAATATACAGTAATTTAATGCTTGAATTCTAAAAACTACCACTTCTTTACTTTTCTATAACTATGTGCGCTTGAATTCAATTTGTTAAAAACTGGAATTTTGTTAAAAAATGAAAGAAAATAAGAAAAATAAGAAATTTAAAATAACAAAATGTAAAATTCAATACTATATAGAAATTTAAAAATATGATACATCATTAACAATTTGGTCACGATAAATAATTTCAAATTATTAACTTGTTTCAAATTTTAATTTAAATATATAAGTGTAATTTATTATTCAAACGTTCATATATTACAAATAATAAATGTAATATACAATTTTTCATTAAACACTAGTGTAATATTACTAACAAGTACAAAAAATCGTTCATGCAAATTTTACGTTTGTTACAATTAATGAACTTAATAAATGACTTGTTCAGAAAATAATAATTTGTTTCAAATCTTAAATACGATATATAGTTTATTAATCACAGATTCGCAAATAGATAAAAGATAAGGTTTTAGTTAGCAGTTTGGATTTTAGAAAATTCATACTAAAACTTCTTTTAAATATTGCTTTAGTAAGCTAATTTCATTTAGGTTACATTTAGCGTTGATTTTACACGTCTGTCTTAAAAATAAGAACTTCCTAAAGTACGTATTGCACATAGTAAATTGTATAGCTACATTTTCTTGCCTACATAAACCACTAAATACACTAAAGTCACTGTAGGTAACTATAGTTACCAAGGTTAAAATATTGTTTGGTTACTACGTTTTAATGATGATGATTTTTATTATCATCTTTACTATCATATACCGAAGGCACCAATCACTGCAAACCTGTAAGTCAAACATCTACCACTTGCCAGATAGTAAAGAATGTTTTGAATATGCAATCGCTGAATTACATGACATTATAAATCAAGGTAAGAGAGCTTCAAGTACTGATGGGTCAAAACTCAATGTTTTTAAATCATTTACTAAAACCAACGTAATGAACACTGTAATTGCCTTTTATGGCCAACTGAAGGTAAAACACCAAAACAAATACATACAAAAACGAACACATATTATTTACAAAGTATTTCAGCTATCGCAGCCATCTAGCATCAGTTAATATCTGCTCTTGATCAAATAAACACCCTAGAACCCAAAGTACAAGTGCTATCAAATGAAAACTCTAGCTGAAAGACTCAAATAAAGCAAGTTAAATTTTACCACAGCCATTCATAATCATATTATTGCACACCTACAACTGTAGTGCAAGCATCAGAAGCTATGGATGGTTTTTTTAAATTACTGTTAGCAAACCTTATCAAAGGACTTAGCAGCCAGACTTTTACTTTTGCACTGAGAAGAAAGTGTATGCTTCCATATAAAAACGATGCTAGTGTGGTGGTAAGTGATGATGACATCAGAAACACTGTATAAGGATTAGAAAGAAATTCAACAAAGAAGATTAGCAGAAATGACATTCTGCTACTAGAAGTGGTTTTGTTTCTAAATATTGATAAAGAAATATTCTCAACTATTTATCAACACTGATCAAATCAAAAATATTTTGAGTGTGGAAGACATTATATTATTACTTCAATCTCTAGACTCTCCGAAGCAGGAAAACCAACAAGAGCAATCAATGGGACATTTAATTCACATGAATGTCTACAAAAATCTATCAATGTAAATGCGAAAACGAATGGTTTGACTATTTTTTTAGAAAATAACCAGCTTTTCTCCATAATATTTTTTCGTTGTCATCAAATATTGCACGTTCCTTTACAAATGACAGGGCCTGTTACAACTGTGGGAAACTGTATCATGATGATTTATGCACAGATATGTCTCACTATTGGTATGGCAGCGCCGCGATCAGAAGTAGAGAGACCGACTATATGGTCTCCGGCTTTGCTGGATTGAGACTTCCTGCCATCGGAGAAGACTTGCTCTCCGATGAACTGGTCCGGACGATCGAGAGACCCGTAAACTAACCGAGAGATGAGAAAACAGACCAAGATATGAGTAAACTAAAGTGACGGAGACTAACAAAAAAGCGATTGATATAAAAAAGGAAAACATAATCAGATGGCAGAGTAAGCGCAAGCTCTTTGCATGATTGTCATTTGTAGGCACACTTTGGCTTCATGTATTTATACATATTTGTGATAAAATATATAACCTCTGGTGATTAAACACTCGGTGGGTTTATTTTTTTTATTGCCTGTTTTGTAGAGAAGTAAAAGGAACCTGAAGTTTTCGTTACAATAAGTAAAATGCAATAACTTAAATAGACCAGCTTTCAGGATATGTCAAACGTTTAAAAAGTTACAAAAGGTTGTTGCTTCAAAGTCCAATGCCAACTCTGTCGAATCTTGATCCGATCATGCGTGATTAAGAAACTATTGCAACAAAAAATACAAAGTATGTTAATGTTTCTACAAATACCTTGCAAATGTCAAAGCACACAAGGAAGTCAATTGTAACAAATTACAGCAACTATCAAAAAGTTATGATGTTTACCAAATCATGGCTCAATGGAAAAAAAAACATTTTACAAATACTGATGGATTGTATTGACATACATGTCATTAAGCTAATAAACAAATATGTGGTGTGGAAATTTGCATGCATGATAATTATTCAATTCTGAAGCTGTGTAAATACTCCAATAAACCGGGTCAGCCTTCTAGATGATTTTACAACAGTTAAACTTTACAGTAATTATGTACTTAGTTCAACAAAATATTAAAACCCTCCAAGTATTAGAAACTCTAAAAAGCATCAAACTAATGACCACAATCTAAAAGATTTTTATAATTGTCCAACTTTGTCTTTTTTACCATTGTCTTTAAACTGCTTTGACTAAGGAAAATAAAGTTAGTTTATAATAAAATCTAAAAACAAAAGCTTGAGATTTAATAATATTGAATTTTTGGATCATTACAAATGTTAAAAACTAGTTGAGTGATCAGCCACTTTTTTAATTAAAACTCTCATTAAGGCAATTTTATAACAATTTTTTAGATAAATTCAAGCATGAGTAAATTAGTGCTAAACTAATTTTTAGGATTTGTGCTTCATTGTTATTTTATTTCTTGTTGAAATTTATGAAATTATAGTTCATGATATCTTGCTTGTTGTTTAAAGAAAATGACCACAAACCATAAAATGCAATACGTTATGTTTCCGTATGAATAATAACACAAGCTATAGCAAATGTGGTTTATTCACTATCATAGTATGTAATGAATTAACATGTAGATACAAACAATGAAACTATAACAGTAAGAATAGTTATCTGTATGAATAATAACACAAGCTACAACAAATTTGGTTTATTCACTTTCATAGCATGTCATGAACTGTTGCCTTCCAAAACCTAGTTTATATAACCATGAGCCATAGCTATTTAATAAATAGTCAAACAATGCATATATTATATTTATATATATATAGCGCAAAGTTAGTTTGACCTAAACTTTTTTATTAAAGCAATATATCACAATCAAATCTTAAAAAATGATGTTTAAAGTTAGTTACCAATGAGTTAAAAAGAATCGCAAAACATTTTAGAAAATTTGAAGTTTTTAGTAATCCAGGTGGAACTTTAATTTTAGATAGTATATCTTGTTGCTGAGCTCGTGAAGGAAGCTTACGAAGATTACAATTCTAGTGAAATGTACGAGTACTTGATTACAGCAGCGGATTATTTTAACGAAAACCCTTTGATTGATGAGCAGATTCAAGCTAATGGAACATGGGTATGCTAACCTTTGGTTCTTAGTCTATGAGAAATCTAAGCTGCATAGATAATGCCTGCTCTTTGGGGGTAGATACTACAGCTGAATATCAGTTGCCATTCAGTAAGGCATAGTGCTGGGACGATATCAAAAATTCGTTTCGATACGATATGATGGCGTGGTGAACCGATATATCGAAATATCGGTTATGTTATTTGGAGTTGTCTGGTCTGTTAAAAAAAGTTGCCATGGAAGGACAACTCCCTAATGAATCTATGTACCAGTATAATTCTTTGAAGAATCGGGTATCAAATAGAGTGGAATATCCTTCGTTTTTCGTGACGTCATTCTATCGTTGTCCGCCATCTTTATGGAGAACTTTTATCGTTAAAAACACGAAGCTTCTGCAATTAATTATTGCAAACAATGCTTTTGTATGAATTTTTTGTGTGCTTTTGTATGAATTTGCTTTGTAAAATTTTTTATTTTAGTATCAAAACAACATCGAAAAATACTATTAATCATGTAAACATCAACGATACTTACACAGTCAGATGGTACAGACCATATTATAGTCATCAAATTATTAATAATAATCAATCTTGCCACAATCAATACTCATAGAATATCTATTCTTCAGACCTGAACTCTTGTATATAGTGTCAATCAATTTATTTTTGTAAAAGTTATCCTGCATTACTTACTTGAAGTCATCATCTCATGTAAAATTTCTTTTAATTTTTACAATAATAATCTCAAAGTAAACATGAATTGTTCACTACTATTTTGCATTCAGGATACTTTCACAGTTTCTATTTTATTTGATAATATGCCTGCAAATAAAAGCTTTTTGTTATTTTGTTATCAGCAAAATTGAATATTAAAACTAACATACTATTAATCAAGAGAATGACGATAGTTTTCTACAAATATGGCGGCTTTTTCGTAGACGAGCGCATTGCAAACAGGGCGATGACGTCAAAAAAACCGATGGATCTATATTATCGTCGATATCGTCAAATATCGACGATATCCGATATTTCGATATGGGCAGAAAGCACTCGGTACGGTCGGTATCAGAAAGTGATATCGACGATATACCGAAATATCGTAATATCGTCTCAGCGCTAGTAAGGCAGCTATCTGAAAACCAACCGTTGGTTACCGTAACCTACTATAGTTATACAGTATACATATAATTACTGCAAACACTTACTAGTTTCTCCATTGAATTAAAAGAAAAGATTCACAATATGTCATGTTTGGGTATGCCTAGTGTTGAAAAACTAAGTAGGTATTGGCGTCCTATACCAACTTTTCAAGGTTTTATTTCCAAAAGCGGATCTGGTATTCTTTGACCAAGTTACTACAAAACGGTCAGACCTTTGAGGCACGCCTGCATATGCATCAATCACTGCTTAATGAAATAAAACTTAAATTTTATTCAAATCATAAGATGCCGATCAACTTGTATACAAAAATAAGTTAATCAATAATAATATTTACTCTAATAAAAGCTATGCAACTTTGTGTATCCAAACTAACGCTAAGATCAGCAAAAAATATTGTCTCACACAGGAATTGAACTAAAGTCTTCAGATTGTAAAGCAAGCAGGCTTATGCCCACACCACTTACGCACATTGCTGCACTACCAAATACTTTTAGGTATACGAACTACACATGGTGATCACTCTTGTCACACAGGACTCCTAGTGTGCTAGTAATAATACTACTTAAGAAAAAACTGCTGAAATGGTTTTAGTTGTCAATTTTACACTTCGGCTCTCAACAAATTTAAACGCCGATATAGATATAACAAGAAGGAACTATAGAAATTATAGCTTTTTGTGTTTCTTTTTTATCTTTTTATTAGTTTTTCTGTTTTTCTTTTTTATTATGTTTACTGATATTATTACCTATAGCTTTCAAGTACGTTTTTTCAATAACATCACTGCTTTTTAAGCGTTCTTCTTACTTGTAGGACGAAATTCCTGCACTGAAATTACCACAATCTTATACAGAAAATGGAAACCAAGCTGTAGAAGTTCAATTGCAGCATGAACATCCTCATACGCCTGACAATACACCAGCAATGCCATCACTAAGACAATCAAGCCCGGTCAGTAGGTTCCCCATTTACGATTTGTTGAATATGCCACAACCCTATGTTGCTCCTCAACAACCTCTAGCAAGTACTTCGTTCCCACGTCAACTTCCTCAAAGTTTCCTGATTCAAGCTCGCAATACTACACCAGCAATATCCGCACAAAGGCAATCCAACCCAGTCAGTAGGTTCCCTCTTCATGATTTGTTAAATGTGCCGCAACGCCCTGTTGCTCCTCAACAACCTCTAACAAGAACTTCATTATCACGTCAACTTCCTCAAAGTTTTCTGAATCAAGCTCGTAGTAATACACCAATAATGCCTGCACAAAGGCAGCAAAATCTAGGCAGTAGGTTTCCTCTTCACGATTTGTTAAATGTGCCGCAACGCCCTGTCACTCCACAGCAATCTTTAGCAAGTAATTCAATCCTACATCAGCCTCCTCAAAGTTTCTTGAATCAAACTCATAACACTACACCAACAATGCCCGCACAAAGGCAGCCAAACCCAGTCAGTAGGTTTCCTCCTTCTATTGCCATAGGTTTGCCGCAATGCTCGGTTGATATGCAGCGGCCTGATGTATCTCCTAGACTACTTGAGGCTTTGAGAGTTCGACCAATTTTACAATATGATAGTGATCACAGTGAACAGGGTGCAGCAGGTGAACCCCCGAGTTTTCCAGGCGCAGCTAGCGGTAGTGAGTTTAATGATTCCATAGAGGAGATCCCGGATTTAGACTCAGTTTATGATTCAGATGAATCTGAGACTGAGGCTGAGAGAATTGCTAGACAACAAGAGTCCTCACACATTTGGTACCGTGGCAGTACTCCTAGGTTACTGTACAACCCTCAACCAAATCCTGATTTAAACGCTCCTGAGTATGCACCAGAATTCAATTTTGTACCTCTTTATCAGACACCTCCAGCTTATAATTTTTAAATAGAGTATCGATATCAGACCTCCTCAGAAAAATGTGATAACTAATTCTATGATAGGTTCTTTTGCATATTCAAAAACGGTTTCATACTTTAATTTTTATCGCAATTATAACAGCAGAATAAACTCATTCATAGACTTGTATTTCGCTTTGCCATTTCAAAACATAAAAAGTATTGGTTGCTATTGGTCTGTTTTAAGCCACTCTTACAAGGCTAGAAAAGATTTTATTTCATCCTTTATTATAACAAATGCCGTGTTCATTCATTTGTTCAAAGCTACATACACTGAAAAGTTGTAGCTTCTAACAAAACTCACATCTTTGTGTTTTGAAATCAACCATCGTGCAACAGTTTAAAATAAAAGTGTAGTTGGTTATTACACCTGATTCTCTTTCACTACACACCGAACAGCCAGGGTATTAGTATTCATAATTGTATCACTAAGATTACAAGTGTCGGTACAGCAGCTGCCGTCAACAAAACGTTAATAGATTTTAAAGCACATCAATTACATAAGTATTTTTATTATATGTTTCAGTACTTCAAAGTTATAGCTTTTGAATGAGCCTATATTAAATACACAAAGAACAATAGAACTATAAAAACAGGGTGTCAAAAGTATGTCCTGCAATAAAAAACACTTGGTGGTGGTTCCCACGATGTGATGTCATAATTAGCATTTAGCCTTAGGTCGTCAATTTCTTTTGCTGCCAATGAGGCTGCGCTTTCTGTGACATTCGATGCTCTGAAACCCAGAAAGCGCTAATAAAAAACTAGGATTGTAGATAATCAACAATGCCCTGGGGTCGTGCTAACGCTCCAACAATACAAACACATGTTTTTTGTTAATAAATTTTGGGTAATTGTTAGAGTTTGCTTTTTTTTAAAGTTTGGGTTTCATTCATTTTAAACTCTTATAGTTATTATTATTACATTATTTTATATGATGGCATCATTTGTCACATACAAAAAAAATGCAGTAGTCAAAGCATTATTATCTGAAGAATTTGTATCGCTTTCCATGTTTTGTTCTAAATATGATTATGCTTCAATAATTATACTGTTGTTGATAAAGGTAATGAAATCAAATCGATTAAATTGTGACCTGCTGTGGCATGGCCCTAGGACTATATGTAAATTGCACTCTCGCGAGATCACCACAATGCTTGGAATTAATTAGCCTCAGTCGAGCCCCTCAACATCACAACAAAAAAGAGAACGCTAGTGCACAATAGCGTCGAGAAAACATAGTAATGTGCTTTCAATCTGAGCTATTTATCATAGAAATAATCTGTACATGGACAGCTAATGACGCTGATTACTTTGTCATCTTCATTGGTTTTCTGGAGTTGTCCTACCTTTGTCTGCCAATAGCCTCATTATCGTAGTTGATAAATAAGCGGTAAGAGCGCACAACGTTGAATATGAAAATGGTGACATCCTAATTTATCAGCCTATACCATAGAACATTTCTGTACAAGAGCTCGGAAAAATTCTTATAAACACCACCAATGTTTGTATCACTATGTCCAACAATGGCTCATTTGTAAGCCAAGATATTGAAGAACTTGAACAAGCTGAAACATTACTGATGTTATTGATGAGCTTTAAGCGAATATCGCAACACATCTTGTTAACTCCCTAATAAATCATGAAACTTTGTCAAGGTGATAATTTTTTGACAAGAATTTCAACTATTTACAAGGAAAGATTTGAAAAACATATTTCTGATAGCTAATTCAGTTATAATCTATGTGTAAAAGCAACACTTAGTGATTACCTCATTCAAATGTGTTCTCAGAGACAAAAAACAAAAAACTGAAATAAAAATGGCTGGTCCAACATCATGTAGTAGAACAGGAAAAGTAATTATTGAATTTGCACTTTCAAGGTATGGCACAATATTAAAGTGTGTATTTTGAAAATGCAAGGGTTTTGCATACGTTATTTTGATGAATACTAAGAATGGTATTGTTAAGATTAACAAAACTGGGAAGGTTTTGCACAATTAGCTTTTAGACACCAGTGATGATACTTGCATGTGATGTATCTGCTTCAAGCGTGGCACAGTTATAAGGAATGAATTTTAAAATGATTTTATGTTTTCAATGATAGCCTTTAAAAATGAAAAGTAAATATATAATATAATATTTTGTCTCAGCTGTGCATATTAAGATAATTTTGTGTACTATTATTTTTAGACTGTGTAACAAAAGAAATGTTGATGTGGATGCCATGAAAAAAATACTTCTGGGTGACCAATCTGATGCTAACTTTAAGAGTATAAAAAATAAAATTAACAAGTTCTGTGAGTGAATGAAATATCAGGCTTTTGATAGATTCTGTCATCTGTCTGGCTGTCTGTCCTATTGTCTGTCTGTCCTAACTCACTGTGCAAGACTCTATATATATATATATATATATATATATATATATATATATATATATATATATATATATATATATTTATATATATATAATTTATATTTTTAATTTATATTTTTAATTTATATATATAATTTATATAGTTGTATTAATAAAGTATAAATATATATTATTATGTTACTATAAATTCCCTTGTCATACAGCCCATGACCTGATAATGGAATAAGTGATAACGGAAAAAAGGAATGGCAGTGCTGGTTGTTGAAAAAGTAGTTGACAGCAGGAATTGGCAGAGTATAGTGTAAATGAAAGTTGTTCGAGATGACATAAAATAAATTTGAGGGAGCACGACTTCAAAAAGGTGCAAATAACAATTTCAACAAATATAGAAAAGTTAGATAATCTCAGCGTTTTGTTAAAGGTCACGCAATCTAGTTTCCTCTCTTTTACGTTGTAGGATTTGGTCATTGATAGCTAATCGAGTGATGCGCTCCCTAGCAAAGTTTTTAACTTCTAGATTAAGTTGTTAATTAAAGCTGTAGGCCTAACCTACAGTACTGTATGTAATTTAACAAGAACATTAAGGAAATATGTTTATTATAACTTTGAAATGCAAAACTAGAAGTAAAATAGCAAGCTACTGTGTCCTGAAATAGAATTCGCCCTGGTTAGGGCAAACAATTCTCACTTTGGTAAATGGGGTCCTTTTCCTAGTGATTATTTAATCTGGTTGTCCTACGAGCCTATGTTAAAGACTCAGTAGCAATAACCAATGAACAACACCACAATCAAGATCAAGACAAGTCGAATTCTTATTAAGCACTATATGGATATATCATATAAACGTTAGCTTACCAGGGTTACCGTTAATACAAAATAACATAAAAGAAAGTCGTTAAAGCAAATAAAACACCGAAACACAGTATATAGTAAAAAAAGTTAGAGTGAATAAATATACGTCCTGACACAAAAACAGAAACGTTTCCTAGCTCTGCCAATTCAAGATTGTCTCTAAATCCTAAACACAACAAATCGGTCCTAGCTTTTGCAAGACTTTCTTAAGAAAGCTAGTCTTAGTGCAAAAGCAGACTACTGCGGGGACAGGGCAACTAACCAGTAGTTGCGGGTTTACGGCCAGCAAGCCACAGAATCGAATCTCACTGACTCGCTAAATCCGGAAATCCATAACAGTACTATACACAGTTTGAAAGTTGGTTGTGTTGAATGTAAAATGGTTTTGATAGCGATCTTTAACAGAAAGCAAGTATGAGCGTTCACGCGTCTAAAAGTTTTCCGCAAACTGCAGCAAAAAATAAAAATGTTCTCATCATAAAGGGGCACTGTAGTTTGGCCCTAGCTTGTACATAAGTTGTAAAGAATTTCGGCTAACGTTTCAAACAAGTAATTTAATGAAACCTTCGGTGATTGGACAAAAAAACATAGGCTGATAAACTGTGTACCACAATTTTGTACCTGTAAATTGGTCTACACCTCAAACTGTCTACGTTTATTACAGATACCTTCGAATAAATTTGATTAAAAGTAAACAATGCTATAGACTGGTGAAATGAACACGGTTTTCTCGTAAAATGCACACTGCTAAATATTTCTACTATCTGTCGCACGGCTTTATTAACGTATCGTTTGATGGTCTTAACTTTTATTAAACCAAGCTTTTCTAGCGTTTTGTGACGAATTTCGGCCAAATTATTTTGTCTATTTTTGTATAATCCGTTAGAATGGGTAAGTTTTAAGAGACTGTCGACAGTTTACAAAGACTTGATAACCTATATAAATAGGCTTTTATATGTTTTTTATTGTTGTTATACATTAACAACTCTACAAAACAATAGTTAAATTTGTTGATGAGATTTTGAAACAAGGTTTGTCGACAATGTTGATGAATAATTTTCGTAAGTTGTGTGCACATGCATTCATCATATAAACTCTCAAACTTCGCTCCGCTCTTTTGGTCGTGGGATTATTGTTATATTATCTATATATATATATATATATATATATATATATATATAGTTTATGAAGTTTATTAAAAACTACAGGTTAAAATCATTACTACTATTAGTTTTATTTATGGTAGAATGACTAAAATGTATAATGTACAAGCTATAAAATTACTTAATAAAGCTGAGGGCTTAATACTATTGTGTGATATATATACATTATAGTATACAGCAAATTATGTAGTCAAATTATGTTATTGAGCTAATTAGGTGTTTTCTTGCATGCCGGCATGTGGATATCAGCTCACTTCTAGTGTTAAGGCTGGCTAACTTCAGTTCGAATATGATGAAGTACTTTTCCCATAGAAATAGCTGGCAAGATTTTGTTGATGTGTTGTAAGACCGCGCTCTTTTGATGATCTTCCAGGTTATATTATAGCGAATGTTCTTGTCTT
The DNA here is from genome assembly GCF_963576615.1 of Watersipora subatra. Classification (NCBI taxonomy): domain Eukaryota; kingdom Metazoa; phylum Bryozoa; class Gymnolaemata; order Cheilostomatida; family Watersiporidae; genus Watersipora; species Watersipora subatra. Next base: position 7,738,145 of record NC_088713.1, read on the forward strand.
TTAAGTCCCATATGTATTTACTCGATTCTGTTTGTAGCCTTTTAGTAGGATATTTAAAAGATGTTTTGTGGTTGGCTAGTCTTGTTTTAAAAGTTGTTTCGGTGAGGCCTGCATACGTTTGTGTCTCTTGCCTATTGCGTTCTTAGCTTCTCCCAGCTTTATTAAGTAATTTTATAGCTTGTACATTATACATTTTAGTCATTCTACCTGAAGATTGCAACACGATTGCATGAACCTAATAATAGTAAGGATTTTAACCTGTAGTTTTTAATACACTTCATACACAGCTCTAATTGACTCGATTATTGAGCACTTTACTTTACAGTGTAAACCACATATACTATATATATATATATATATATATATATATATATATATATATATATATATATATATATATATATATACATATAATGTATATATGATATATATATGTTATATAGATTATATATATAATATTGTAAAGGTTTGTGCGAACTAAACTTTCCTCCACTAGAACAAGACTCATGCAGGATTACAATACATATATTTCTGCTTAGTTCATCAATGTGTACAAGAAATAATCAAGTAACAGGCAATGAACAGGCCCAGAACAGCTCTGCTCTTCTACACAAATGTTCGAGCGTATATAGTTAGTAAGCTCCGCCTCTGTTCTACTTGGCTGGACCCGGCATCGCTCTGGCTTGGCTTGGCTGAACTCCGACCGCATTTACACGCATGACTGAACACAGCTTGGCTCGGCTTAACTCCGCCCTATGCTCAGCTCACAGTGGGCCACATTCCACAACAATATATAAATTATATATAATATATTATATATATAATATATATACAATATATCTTGAAATTTATCCTACTTGGAACTAAGATCAGAGTGCTCAACATAAGATGGAGCAGTATTGTGGAGGACTGGACAAATGTATTAACTATGCTCTTATCCTTAGATATCAATGTTCTTTATTACAACCTTATGTGTGCTATTCTATTATACCCTATTATGTAATACTGCATATCTAGGCCTGCCTCACAGGCCTGCCACAACACGATTAGATGTTATATAAATATCTAGGCCTGCCTCACAGGCCTGTCGCAACACAATTAGGTGTTATGTAATCATTATGTAAGTGGGCGGAGTATATAAGGAGGAGGCGCAAGCCACCTCATTGGGATAATTATTGTGAGCTTGATGCTGTTTGACGCTGTGTTACATGTATTTTTGATTATATATAATAAATAGACTAAATTCACTCACACGGACTGATCACGTTTATGCCTGCCTGGGTGGCTTAGTCAGGACCATTCTATCAGAACTGATCTGCCTTCAAGTAAGCACTGCTTGGGAGATACCTAAGGAAGGCTAGGGGTTGGCTACACTACAACTGGACCTGATCAGAAATACGATAGCATTGGAGATCAGGCCCTACAGTAAGCTAGCCGGGACCTAGACTAGCCAAGATAGGGTCTCAGAGAGCAGGCTGTGTTAGGGTTCCAAGTGAGCCTGAATTGAGGGCAACCAGCCGCGGCCTGATCGGACCACTAGGTGTGTCAGGCAGGCCAACGAGGAGAAGGCCCAGAGTTCAGGCTGCACAGGCTTGTTAGGAACGTAAGGCTGGCTCAGCTACCGGGGCCAAGCCTTTACAGTATAAATTGGAAAATTAAATAGTTCACTTATCTTTTCAGCTGCTGACAGTTTCCTGCTTTTGCATTCTTCAGGCTGTAAACTTCAACTGAAACAAGATGGTGACTTTTCAAACATTCCACTCTTTCACGTGATTGGTGGATTTTGTCGTGCTCTGATTAATTTGTTACTAAAATTGCAGAGAAGATAACTCTTAGAATGAGGAGAAAATGAGGCAATTTCTGTTCTTTTATTAATTGTTGACATGTCAGGTTTTTTAATAATGTAGTATTTTTCAGAAATACATAAATGCACTTTTTACTTAAGTTACTGTAGGATTTAGCGTGTTTTAGAATAGTCCAGTCAAGTTTGAAGTTGATGTCTCAGTCTTTCAGTGCCCATATGTGTTTGCTCAGTTCTGTAGCATTTTTTTAGCTATTATTTATACTGCTTTTATGGTTACGGTATCTAGTTTTAAAGTCGGTTTCACAAAGTCCTACGTAGGTCTTAGCAGTGTTTCTGTCTAGTCTTGTCACTTGTGCTTGGTACACTATGCTCTTCTGAAGGTAGTTTTGGTTAAGCGGACAGTCTGATTTTGTTCTGCGGTTAGATCTTTTCGTTTTGGTAGTTGGTGGATTTGAAAGTAGCTTCTTTTTATGGTCTTCTATTACATGTTAAAAACATGAAAAAGACAATTTGCAATATATTTAAAGCAAACAATTTGAAAATAACAATCGAGGCTAATATGAAAATTGTCAACTTTTTAGATGTGACTCTTGATTTAGCCAAAGGCTCATACGGCCCATCCACCAAACCTAACAACACTATTTCATATTTACATAGACTGAGCAACTACCCTCCTTGCATAATTAAGAGTTTACCCCTTAACATTAATAAAAGACTGAACAGACTTTCTTCTAGCAAACAGATTTTTGACAAGTGGGTACAACCATACCAGACAGCTCTCAAAAACAGTGGATACAACCATATACTTTCTTTTGAAAATACAACTTAAACTAACAAAAGAAAAAGACAAACTAGACAATGAACCATAACTTGGTATAACCCACCATTTAACTCAAGTGTAAAAACTAACATAGGAAAAAGATTCCTGACTTTTATTAACAAGTGCTTCCGGAAGACAAATCCTCTACATAAAATATTTAACAATAATACCCTGAAATTGAGCTACTCTACTATGCCTAACATTAAAAACAAAATAGAATACTATAACAAGAAGCTACTTTCAAATCCACCAACTACCGAAACGAAAAGATCCAACCGCAGAACAAAATCAGACTGTCCGCTTAACCAAAACTGCCTTCAGAAGAGCATAGTGTACCAAGCACAAGTGACAAGACTAGACAGCAACACTGCTGAGACCTACGTAGGACTTTGTGAAACTAACTTTAAAACTAGATACCGTAACCATAAAAGCAGTATAAAAATAGCTCAAAAAGAAATGCTACAGAACTGAGCAAACACATATGGGCACTGAAAGACCGAGACATCAACTTCAAACTTGACTGGACTATACTAAAACACGCTAAATCCTACAGTAACTTAAGGAAAAAGTGCAATTTATGTATTTCTAAAAAATACTGCATTATCAAAAAACCTGACATGTCAACCATTAATAAAAGAACAAAAAATTGCCTCATCTTTTCTTCATTCTCAGAGTTATCTTCTCTGCAATTTTAGTAACGAGTTAACCAGAGCATGGCAAAATCAACCAACCACATGAAAGAGTGGACTGTTTGAAAAGTCACCATTTTGTTCCAGTTGAAGTTTACAGCCTAAAGAATGCAACAGCAGAAAACGGTCAGTAGCTGAAAAGATAAGTGAACTATTTAATTTTCCAATATATAATATATATTATATATAATATATGTATTATATATAATATATATATTATGTGTTTATATAATAAATATATAATATTTATACATATCTAATATATATAATATATATATGGTAAAAACTTTAACGTTGTTGCTTGAATAGCTTTTCTCACATGTAAAGAAGTTTAATAAGTAGTACAAACAGTATTTTGTACTTTATTTGCATAAAATATATTTTAAATATTATACAGTTACAGAAGAGCGGTCATACGTACGATGTGAAAGTAACATGAGAGCTGCTGATGCATACGTTTTTGACAACCCAACTGAAACTGGTAAGATGGAGGCTTTCAAAGTGATCCTTCAAACTTGTGAAAAGGAAATTTCCTTGTATGATCATACCAAGACTGCTAAGCTCTGGTATGCTGCGCAATGGGTTAGTAAACTAGGTTCTTTCTAAATCCTTGGTCTATTTAGAGCTTTTGATATGTTGCTGTACTCGTTGTGAGCAACTATGTAGGCAGATTTTGTGTACGTAAGCAAGGTTGACTGCTACTTCTAGCGCAAAAGAAATTAGATTTTTCTTATTTTTCATCACAGTAGGAATGAACTTTCATGTTAGCTTTAATTTGAGTGACTTCCTGTTAGTTCATGTAATGCTTTCTGTTCAGCATTGCTGTCAGTGAGCATCTTAGTTTGCATGCAGCTCAGTTCTACCTCAATGATAGGGTGTCCGTAAAAGAAACTTGTCAATGCAGTGGTCGTGAGTTCCAATTCAACAGAATGCGGAACTCCAACGACAAGATTTTAATCGCTATAGTCGGAATGCAGGGAGACGACATAAAACATACTTTGTTGACATATTTATATACTTATATATATATATATATATGTATATATATATAAAATATACAAGTATATGTGTATATATATATATTAACATATTTATAAACATACTTATATATATATATAAAAAATTGTTTCCTCACCCCGGATACCCCGTATGGGTGGTAAATTCTGCTCTAACTCGGGTCTCCTACCAGAGACCTGGGAGTTTGAGCACTCGCCTCAAGATCTTAGCTGTTCTCAATAGCGCACTTTTCTGCAATTCACCTGAGTTGATTGCTGTTGGTATTTGGGCAAGCCACATTTTATGCGCCGGTGTTTTTGCGCCCAGTGCCCCAATGACTACTGGGATTACAGTTGTTCTTACATTCCAGCATTTTTCAATTTCTTCTCCAAGAGGGAGATATTTCTCTACCTTTTCTTTTTCTTTGCTGGCTATATTGTAGTCATTGGGTACTGCTATATCTATTATAGTAGCCCTCTTGTTCTCCTTGTCTACCACCACTATATCTGGTTGGTTTGCTCGGACATGCTTGTCAGTTTGGATGTAGAAGTCCCAGAGGATCTTAGCCCGGTCATTTTCATTGACCTTACCAGGAGCTTCCCACCAGTGTTGTGGTTTATTAAGGTCATACTCATCACACAGACTTCTATACACAACACCTGCGACATGATTATGCCGCTCAGTGTATGCGTTCCCTGCTAGCTGCTTGCATCCACTGATGATGTGTTGGATGGTCTCAGGTGCATCTTTGCACAGTCTGCATCTAGGATCTTCTCTAGTGTGATAGATTTTCGTTTGGAGTTGCCTTGTTGGGAGCACTTGCTCCTGGGCTGCCATGATTAGCGACTCTGTATTGGCCGTTAGGTTTCCTTTGTTCAGCCACATATATGTCGGGTGAAGATCGCCAACCTTAGATATTTGTTGGTGGTAAGCACCATGAAGAGGTTTCGTGTGCCAGTCAATTTCCTCATCATCAGGGCGTAGGTCCGTTGTAAGAGCAGCCAATTGAAATTCAGCTAGCAACTTATCTGAGATGGCCATGGAGGTCGCATATGCTTTGATGCTTTGCTCTTCCTCTTTCACTGTCTGCTGTACACTTTTGAGTCTCTTACCGCCATCTTTCCTATCGAGATACAATCTCATAGTATCAGATTTTGGGTGGAGTGCTCCATGCATGGTCAGCAGTTTACGAGTTGCTATATCCGTTTCTTTGATGGCTTCCTCAGTCCACTTTATTATGCCTGTTGGATATCTTATTACTGGCAGTGCGTAGGTATTTATTGCCATGACTTGGTTCGTGGCATTGAGCTGGCTCCGTAAGACCTGCCGAAGGCGTTTCTTGTATTCGGTAATGGCTTTGTGACGTACCTCGGCTTCGTGGTTGATGTTGCTTTGCATAATCCCCAAGTATTTGTACCCTTCTTCTATATCTTTGATGGTACCATTTGGCATTCTTAGGCTATTTGTGAGCATAGAATGGCCTTGCTGTAATCTGTAATGGCCTTGCTATATATATATATATATATATATATATATATATATATATATATATATATATATATATATATGTATATATATATATACATCTTGTTTGGTCTTTATATCTTACTAGTCTTGGCTGCCATTTTGCGGGAACATGGTTTCGTTAAAAATACTGCTTTTTTTAGTAAAACTCACATGAAGACTAAGTTAAAATTAGTTTTGATATAAATCCAAACAAAGGCAAGTAAGTGCTGTATTACGCTTTTAACATTTAACTGTCATATTTTATGGCATTTTTCATGAATTTCGGGGAAGTGGAAAAAATTCAAAAATATATGCAGTCAAATATTGCAAAGGAGGTTAGAGCTGATTAACCAACAATTACCAAAAAAATTATAAAACATTTTAAAGAATTTGAATTAAAGAATACTAATCCAAATTAAACTTTAATTTTAGATGGTATTTTTTGTTTCTGAGCTGGTGAAGAAAGCTTACAAAGAGGAGGATTGTAGTCAAATGTACGAATATTTGATTACAGCTGCAGATCATTTTACCAAAAACCCTGGTGTTGATGAGCAGATTCAAGCAAACGGAACATGGGTATGCTAACCTTGCGTGCTTAGTTTATGAAGAAACTACATTGCACTAATAATGAATGCTTTTATGGTAGATACTGCAGCTAAACATCAGCTGTCAATCAGTAATGCAGCTATCTGATAATCAACAGTAGGTCACTGTCGCTTATTGTAAATAGTATACAATATGTATACAATAAATATGTATACAATCATTGTAAACACTTATCGCTTTCTGCATTGAATTGAAAGAAAAGATTCACAATATTTCGAGTATGTATATGTTTAGTGTTAAAAAGCTACACAGGTTTCAGCATCCTATACAAGTCTTCAAGGTGTGACTTTTAAAAGGAAATTTGGTGTTTTTAGCCGAAGTTCCTACAAAACAGTCAAACCGCGAGATGCCTGCATATGCAACAATCATTACTTTCCGTAGTTAAAATAATAATTTATTCAAGACATACAATGTTGATTGCACTGTATTTAAAAAAAAACCATCAATAATAAATATTAAAATAATAAAAATATTAGAAATAATCTTAAACAAATTAATAAAATGTTGAACATTGCTGTAGTTGTCAATTCCGCGCTTTGGCACTCGCCATAATTAAACCTCGATATAGATGTAGATGATGTGAGAGAGCAACAATAGAGTTTACCACTCTATTTTGCTATCATTACTTAAACAAGCACTTGTTGATGTATGATAAACATTAATGGATATTATAATATCTTAAGAAAAAGACCTCTGGAGTTGACCTAAATATGTCAGCCTTATTTGACAACCATTATCTTGTTAACATAACAAGATAATAGTTATAACATTGCTGTAGCATTCCAAGAACGACACTCATTTACACAAGCTATGCAATGCTTACTGTTTTATTTATATCGACAGTCATTGCTGACATTAATTACTATGAACAATGTCTAAGGCCAACAATCTCATCCTGTCCCTGCCTTCAACGTTTGTTGTTGATACATTTCATCCAACTTATTGATATAATTTCCTGTAAACTTTGGTCATGCTCTGAGTGTCTAAGACATAAAATATATATTTTGGTTATTGTTGTGCATCACATATACCAAGTTGTGTTTGGCAAAGTTTATTCTTTTACGCCAATCATGCTGTCACGGTTTTGGTATAAAAGAACCATCTACTTTTAATGATCTAAGTTTGTTCTGTTTATTTGCTTATTAAGCCTATTTGCTAATTTTAGGACACAATGCCGGAATTAAGACTACCATACTCAAATGTTGGAAACCAAGCTGCAGGAGGTCAATTGCAAAATCAACCTCCACCAGATTCACCACTTACGCGACTACTTAATCGGATGAGCCCAAACAGTAGGTCGCAATATGAAAGATTTGTAAATAATTTGCCATCCGCTACCGCATCTTCACAGTCAGAAGTATCTGCATCAGTTTCACAGCAACCACCACAGCATTCTTTTGTTCGTCCACATAATACTCTACTAACTATACCACCACAAAGGCAACAAAATGACCCTAATACTTTTCTTTTTGATGCCTTACATTCTGGGCAACTTCCGGTTGGTCTACAACAATCTCAGGTATCTACACCGGTGCTACCTCAACCTCCTCGGCATTTTCTTGTTCGACCACAAAATACTAGGCCAACTATGCCAGCACAAAGGCAACAAAATCTCCCTGATACATTTCTTCCAGATGCTGTACATTCTCGGCAACTCCCGGTTGGTCTACAACGATCTCAAGTATCTACACCAGTGCTACCTCAACCTCCTCAGCATTTTCTCGTTCGACCACATAATATTACACCAACTACACCAGCACAAAGGCAACAAAACATAGCTTCCATGTTTTCTCATCATAATGCTTTAAATTTATTGCAAACTCCAGTTGATCCACAGCAGCTTCATATACCTATTGGTTTACTTGAGAGTTTGAGAGTCACACCTACCTCACAAGATGATAGTGAACGCAGTCATCAGGGAGCAGCAGGTGAACCCCCGAGTTTCCCAGGTGAAGCTAGCGGTAGCGAGTTTGATTCCATAGAAGGGGACTCGAATTCAGATTCGACTGCAGATTCAGAAGACTTTGAATCAGAGGCTGACAGAATTGCCATACAAGAAGATAACTCTGACAGCTGGTACCGTGGCGATACTCCTAGGAGACTGTACCACCCTCAAACAAACCCTGATTTAAACGCTCCCGAATATACCCCAGAATTCCATTCCGTACCTCTTTATCAGACACCTCCACCTTATAGTTTTTATTTGGAACCTCAAAATTTGACAATGCCAGGAGATGAAAGTGATTAGTAGTTTTTCATATATAATAGCTTTTGTTGAACATTTAAAAGCAATATAAACCTTAAATTTTATAGCAATCATACATGTAGTAGCAGAATATACTCATCCATGAAATTGTCTTTTTTTTGCCATTTTTAAACACAAAAATCGCTTTTTGCAATTGATCTGTTTTAAGCCATTCTTACAAAACAAAGACTTGCCTATGTTGGTCTGTATGTTGGCCTTAAAAAGTAAGCTATAATTTTGGACATAAGTCATTTTCCCACCACCCAGAAGGTAGACAAATAGCGCATTACCCATTTTGAAGGTAGCAGGTTCCCCAGTAGGCAAATAAACCACCACAAGTGTATACATTTTTATAGGAGTTGTATGAGTTTTCATATGCAGTACATAGAGGCTACATAGATGCTGTCTCAGTGATCAAAAATCCCTCAAGCGTATTTGAATTTTTTTTAACACGCTTCAGGAGTCAACCTTGCTCATA